>NW_027643821.1:5000-70000 GCF_032717465.1 Coenobita brevimanus | reverse complement strand
CTCTTCCTCAGTGTAGCATAT
The DNA here is from genome assembly GCF_032717465.1 of Coenobita brevimanus. Taxonomy (NCBI): domain Eukaryota; kingdom Metazoa; phylum Arthropoda; class Malacostraca; order Decapoda; family Coenobitidae; genus Coenobita; species Coenobita brevimanus. The sequence goes on along the minus strand of NW_027643821.1, from coordinate 69,979 downwards.
GTTTTTTGTTTATTTAGCTCTCTCTGGACGATTGTATAAGAGCTTCGTGGAAAATACTAGAACTAGAACGATGACAGTAGATACAGCCTTGTGTACCAGATATCCTGCCCAAGTTTCATTAGCAGATACGTTGCCCAAGTTGAATAAAGTCGTCGGAAGTAAGAATGAGGTTGAAGATACGTTGCTGTACTGAAAGTCGTTGGATATGCCTTGTTTTATGTCTTTTCGTATGTGGCTGCGAGATAACAGACTCAGGTTCAGTCTTTTATGGTAAGCGTTAATAGATATCTCAGTGCTTTGCTTAATATGAAGGTTAATATTTTACAGGAATGTTTCTAAAGCTTTCCACCTCCTCTCAAGTAAGGATGTTTACTGTCTATTACGTTCGTCCAGTTGGTGACATCACTGGTATATGCTTACAGCTCCCCACCTCTCAGGCATCGATGTTTATTCGTGTGTTTTACATCGGTGTTTATTAAACTCGTCCTATTGGTAGTCTGTCAATGGTATATTTTTAAAGCCTCCTACCTCCCTCTCGTGCAAGGGTGTTTATTATCTATTACACTCCTCCTATTGGTAATCGGTCAATAGCACGTTTGTAGCTTCCGACCTCCCTCGTGCAAGTCTTTTTACTGCTGATTACACACACCATATTGGGAGTTGTACACGTCCTGTTTGATTATACAATGACAACTCTCTCAAATCATTCATGGTCTTCTCATAGCCTTCATCAGCCTCTGAACCACGTAGTCTCGTCTGCTTATACTGTAGCACTCCTCATAGTCCTCATCAGCCTCCGAACTACGTATCTAAGCCTATATTACTGTTACCCTGTGTTCTTTTTTTCGCTATTCGTTTTTTTTCACTTTTTCTGGCCCCATTCTGCCTTTACGAGTATGCGCTTTGTTTCAGTCCCTGCTCTTTATCTCATTCTCTGTTCTTTTTGCTTTTATTCGCTGCTCTTTTTCTCTTATCGAGAAATAATATACTGACGAGGAAGAAAGAGGGGAGGAAAGTTAACTAAATTTAATGCTTCAGTTCCTTTGCTTTCCCCTGAAACATGAGTTTTCTTATATTTATAATTATCGTTCGATAGGGAATCCAAAAAATACAAAGAAAGATGTGTTTATCATTAGTAGTAGTAGTAGTAGTAGTATTAAAGTGAATGCAATAAGTGGAGCATGAAGTGTGCGAGCATTATAAGCTGGAGACAGCCATTACCCACCTGAGGCAGCTAAAGGGAAGACACGAGGAGAGGGTGTGGAAAGAGAAAGATAAAACGAGAGAGAGAGAGAGAAAGCACAAATTTATATCTCTGCTTTTATCTGAACCTTCAATTTGTGCTATACGTAACAGATATCTAATGCATATAAATTTTTAGTAATGATCTATCTATCTATCTATCTATCTATTGCAAGACGCCTTAATCCCGTTTGGGGTGGCCACAAACAAATCGCCTCCAAGTCGCCCTGTCCCCCACCATTTCACTGCCCTGCTCCCAACTCACACCCCCCTCTCTCATATACCTCTCCACCCCATCCCTCCATCTCATTCTCGGCCTCCCCCTCCCTCTTCCCCCCTCCACCTCACTCACATACACTCTCTTCGTCAGTCTTTTACCCTCCATCCTCTCCACATGGCCAAACCACCTCAGTGTGTTCCTCATAACGCTTCCTATCACATCCACATCAACACCACAACGTAATGATACAGTACTTTATTGCTGATTCTGATTGCTATCGTCCTTACACCTGCTCTCTTTTACACACAAGGCTCCTACAACCCACTCTCAGCTGAATAAAACCTTCTGACCTCAGCAATATAAGGATGGGAGAATATTCCAATAATAACATTGTAAATTATGCCAGTACGATCACTCTCTGTTTCCTATGCTTTACTCTCTAGTGGATCAAAGCGTCTAGGATTAGCTGGGATGGAACACTTGAGTAATCCCTGTCATGAGAGGGTCACTATACCATCTTTTGGCTATAAGAGTAGCTAAGGAAAAATTCTAATCTTGGTAGGACTCGCTGCTTGCCTCTGTGAGTCAGTGGCCGCCGGACGACGAGAGGGAGAGGGAACGTCGGCGCTTTCTTGTGGGTACGTGTTGGAATTTGCTGTTATTAACCATTCAGAGGATTATACTGGGACACAAAGATATATTAGTGGGAGCCAGGGAGTGTTATAAGCTAAAGACATGTAAAAAATATGGGTAACAAGTGTATTTGTCGGTGAGACGAAGAAGGTATCAGTGAGTAAAGGAGATGGGAAGGTAAGGGGGCGTTGACTCAGTCTCCTGAGGTAAGCGTTGGATTTTGCTGTTTTTAGTCATTAAGGTAATTACATTAGGACACAAGGATGTCTTACTGACAGCCAGGATGTACCATAGGCCAAAGACAAGTAAAAATTAAAGGTAATACACGTCAGTTTGATGAGACAAGGGGGCAGCGTGTGAGGGAAGGGAGCCGTGTAGCATCTCAGTCCTGGCGTCTCAGCACCAGTGAAATAAGTGAGTATCGTCCTGTGTATTCTCGTGCCGATCAAACTGGTGGACATGGTTTGTTTTCCCCTTGTCTCTGTCCACGCAGCAGTACAGATCAGAACCTGAATATAAAGTGACTACTGAGGCTTGTATTTTAGGGTGAGAACGTGTTGGCAAAAATAACCTTAGTTCTGTAGTCATAAATCTGCTGTAAGTGCATTCACGTACACAGGCATGGGCTCAAAAAACCGCACCAATACAATACACATATACACAGACGCACACCCACGTGCACACATGTACACACCTGCACACACACATATATACATGCATGCATACATACATACATACACGGAATGCACGAAGGCGCACTTAATTTACCTATATTTACAAAGTTTATGCTCCTGGAAGCAAGCAAGCACATGGTAGTACATATATATTGATGCACCCACATATGTTTCAATACACACATACTGATTCATGCAGGCATTGTTGCACGTACACAGTGATGCACGCACACACGCTGGCACAAACACACCGATGCGCACGCATTGATGCATTCAGACACTGATACACGCACACGGCAATGTATGCACACACTGATGCACACAGACGCTGATGCATGCACATACTGATGCATACACACACTGATGCACACATTGATGAGTACACACACTGATGCACACACATTTATGAACACATTTATGAACGCATCCATTAATACACACACACACACACACACACACACACACACACACACACACACACACACACACACACACACACACACACACACACACACACACACACACACACACACACACACACACACACACACACACACACACACACACACACACACACACACACACACACACACACACACACACACACACACACACACACACACACACACACACACACACACACACACACACACACACACACACACACACACACACACACACACACACACACACACACACACACACACACACACACACACACACACACACACACACACACACACACACACACACACACACACACACACACACACACACACACACACACACACACACACACACATAGTACTCTCTAGTGGAACTTGCTGGTGAGGAAATGTGTGTATGTAACTGTGATGGTGTCGGGAGGTTACCATGGTAACACACAGGCACCTCGCACCACACACACACACACACACACACACACACACACACACAACAACCACATCAAACCGTACACCCTCACCCCCACCCCCCACACACAACACATCCACACACACACACACACACACACACACACACACACACACACACAACAACCACATCAAACCGTACACCCTCACCCCCACCCCCCACACACAACACATCCACACACACACACACACACACACACACACACACACACACACACACACACACACACAGAATTTATTTTTGGGTAGGGCTGGTAAAGAGACCTGTATGATTATAAGAGTTAATAGAGACAGCATTATCACTCTTATAGCAGTATGACTCACTCAGCTGAATGCTATCGCCAAGCAGTACCTGGAATAAAATACTAGAGTTGCCCCTACCATGAGAGGGCCCGGGTACCATCTAGTGGTTGTAAAAGTAGCTGGACAAGTCTCTCGTCTTGGTAGGCGTCGCTACTTGGCTACTTTTGCTAGTGGCCGTATGACAGTGGAAGGACGAGGGTGTGTGTGTGTTGCTGTTGCATCATTCTCCCGAGGCAAGTGTTGGATATTTGCTGTTTTTAGCCATTAAGGTGACTACATTAGGACACAAGGATATCGCACTTACAGCCAGGAAGTATCATGGCCCAAAGAAATAATATCTATAAGGCTACTAGACGTAATTCTGATGAGACAAGGGGGATGTTAGTGTGAGGGAGATGAGGAGGCCTTGTAGTCCAGTTCTGCCGTTTTGTGGAAAATCGTCTGCTAATGTGGAAAAACAAATGAACGACGAGCATGGATGTGGGCAGGCGGACGTCGTTCCACACTAGTTGTTCACGTTATTTTGTAGGAATAAGTGGGATTTTGTCATGATTGGTAGGAACTAACATGTATTGTTATTCAGACCCTTCACGGTTAAACCAATGAATATGTAGCGTTTGTCTATAATACTGTCATTTAAAACAAGGAAGAATACGTCGTGGAACAGTCAACCTCTACCCACCCGGCGATATCATAAAAAAATATATGTATATATTATTTACAAGACACGTGCCAACCATTAGCAGTCCACACTTGCTTTGTAATATTAAAGAAATACCGAAACAATGTTGTAAATCGTGTACAGTTGTTATACTAGAAAACTTGGATGTGGATAAACTTCCTTGTCTCCTGTCTTGTTATTAATCAACATTTGCTGACTTATTAACTCTCTTAATCATTTAACGTCCTTACATTTGAATCATAATAGGTATGACATCATTAATTATACCCTCTCTTCCAGTATTCACAGTATACTAAATTTTATGGTAGTTATACCAACAATACATCCTCTGTCATCCTGGTTACTAAACGAGACCGTGTAAAATAATGACGTCACAACCAGTGTGCAATTCACGGCAACTCTGCCTTGTACCGCCTCAATGTTGGTGTCTCGGCACCAGTGAAATAGCAGTGTGAGTGTCGTCCTGTTGATTCTCGTGCCGATCAGACTGGTGGACTAGGTTTGCCTGCCCCCTTGTCCCTGTCCATCCAACAGTACAGTTTGGGACCTGAATGTAAACTGATAAGTGCGATTCAGATTTCAGAGGGACAATGTGATGGAAAAAAAATATTGTATGTAAGTTATTTTGTCCTGAAGCGCATGCACACACACACACACACACACACACACACACACACACACACACACACACACACACACACACACACACACACACACACACACACACAGTACTCTCTAATGGAACTTGCTGGTGGGGAAATGTGTGTATGTAACTGTGATGGTGTCGAGAGGTTACCATGGTAACACACAGGCACCTCGCACCACACACACACACACACACACACACACACACACACACACACACACGTACACGTATATTGTGGTGTTGTTCCTTCATTTTACCAAGGCCGAGATAGTCGTTTATTGCAGCTTATTTCCGGTAGTTCGGTGAAAGAATTGAACTTACAGCTGTACATCATTTTCATACCACTTCTTCGTGACTAGCACCATATTCAGTGTTAACCCCTTGTCACAGCACTTTATTTAAGAAAGTGATTGCAATTTTACGCCAAGTTAGAGTGAACAGGGTATAGTAGTGATGCTGCAACACACGTATATTTGTCCTCTTATTTACAGGTCAGTCCACACGCAGTCCTTAGGTCACGTCTTCCATAGAGCAGGTAACACATGGACAGCCAGCGTAACTAAATGGCAGACCAGAGACGGAGTGAGAGGATGAGGCACACAGAGAACAAGATAGAGATGATACTCGCAGATCCACCGAGCAGGGACGGAACGAGTTAACAACCGAAGGATCGGAGTGGAGACGGGTGAGAGGGGTCCTTATCCTGCAGTGGTGTGTCACAGGCTGATGATGATGATGATGATGATGATGATGATGATGATGAAGACGGATGTTGCTGCTGATGATGATGATGATGCTGCTGCGGATGATGTTGATGCAAACTCTAGAATATGGTTAGATGATAGTGGTGTATTTGATGATAAAGGTGATGATATTGATATAACTTCTGTACTACATTTTTTACAGTGTTGGGATGGTGATGACATGCTGCTGCTGCTGACGATCATGATGATGATGATGACGACGAGGAATATGATGATGGTGATGATTACGACAACGAAGACGACGACGACGAAGACGACGACGATGATGACGACGACGATCTTCAAGTCTTTGGCTGAGTCACCTCTCCCTTTCCTTTCTGTTTATCTTCGTGTTTTGGTGACTGTGTGTGTGTGTGTGTGTGTGTGTGTGTGTGTGTGTGTGTGTGTGTGTGCGCGCGCGCTTGCTTCTGTTCGTGTATGTATATCTTGGTTGATGATACCATAGTTATTCAAATGGCAGAATTATTTCCACACATTCATAGTTTTATTTCAAGGGTAAATATTATTCCAAGAACGTATGACCTTTTACCTGTACAATTACGAGACACTTACGCAATATTCTGAAAAGCTTATTACATCCCATAGACCGCAGCACAGGGTTCCTTAAGTCACTGATCACCGTCTCTTTATGTATCGTTAGGAAGTGGATGAATATGAGTGAAGTAATACATATACTTTGGTCTTTCTCTGGACCGTGAATGATTTAAATGGAAGAATTAACCTCACATATTCTTTTTAATTTTAAGGATACAACACATGATTTTCTACATTTTATCACAGTAGCTCTATGACCGGCCCTGCCCGTCTGCTTCTCACTAACCATTTTCGGATGAGAGGTGTTGTACTCATATAGGCTTTAGTGATTATAGTGAAGCCAAGTTACGTTCTACCAGCCCCACACATTAAGTCACACACCATCACCCTCTCACACCACACCATACCATACCACCCTCCCACACCGTATCACACCACACCATACCAATCTCTCACACTACACGACACGAAATCACACTCCCACACCACACCACAAAAAATCCTCCTCCCACACCACACCGCACCACATCACCCCACACAAAATTACCCTCCCACACCACACCACACCACAATAAAATCCTCCTCCCACACCACACCACACATAACCACCCTCCCACACCACACAAAACCACCCTCCCACACCACACAAAACCACCCTCCCACACCACACCAAACCACAAAAAAATCCTCCTTCCACACCACACCACATCACACCACACAAAATTACCCTCCCACACCACACAAAATTACCCTCCCACACCACACCACATAACCACCCTCACACACCACACCACACCTCACACACAACTCTCCCCACACCACACCACACAACCCCCCCCCCACCACACCACACCACACCAAGGAGATTAACCTAAGGTGCCTGAACCTCGCGCATCTAGTAATTCTGAGCTTGTTTCCAGGTAACTCCACACACACACACACACACACACCTCAGGTCACGTCTTTCACAGAAGAGACAACAGAAGGACAGCGAGCGTAACTGAATGGCAAGCCAGAGATGGAGTGAGAAGAAGAGGTGCACAGAGAACAAGATGGAGAGATCATATGATGCAGATCTACCGAGCAAGGACGGAACTGGCTAACAATCATTGGATCAGAGTGGAGAAAAGTGAGAGGGTCCTTATCATGCAGTGGTGTGTCACAGGCTGATGGTGATGATATTGATGGTGATAATGATGTTGATGCTGATGGTGGTGATGCTTTAACATCTCAACGTATGAGGTTACAGAATGCACAGTGAGGCTGCATAGTCAGGAAATGGAAGAATATGAGTGCATTTAAGTATTTATGTAATATGATGAATATGGAAGGATGATTAGAGGATGAAGTGACAGAAATGATGCGTCAGGGAAGGAGGGTTGCTTGTTCTCTAAAAAGTAGTGATTAGGAAGAGGGAACTGAGGATGAAAGTGTTAAAAAAAAAGGGGCACTGCATGCTGTGATTCCCACTTTAAAGTATGGAAGTGAAGCTTGGATCTTATTGAAAGGACGCAAGTCAAGAGTGAGAGCGGTGGAAATGAGCTATTTGAGAGGAGCATGTGGAGTTTCATAGCGAGACAGACAGACAAATGGGCAGATGAAGGAGCGTTGTGATGCTGATGTGAATGAGACTGAAAGCGTTAAGAGAAATTCTTCGAGATGGTTTGGCCATGTGGAGAAGATGGCGAATAAGAAAATGACTAGAAGAGTGCACATGAGTTAGCTGGAAGGGTAGAGGGGGATGGGGAGACCGACGATGAGATGGAGGGAAAGAGTAGAAACATATGACTGGGATACTTGAGCTAAATGGTAGAGGACAGTACATCATGAAGGCGATTTGCTTGTGGTCACCCCTTACGGGATTAAGGCGTCTGGCTATAGATAAACAGATATAGATAAATACAGTAGATAGATAGGTAGGTGATGATGATAATATGATAATGATGATGATGATGAGAATGGTAATGATAATGAGAATGACGGTGTAAATAATGATGATGATGATTATGACGACGACAGCTATGATGATGACGATGATGATGATTATGATGATGATGATATTGATGATGATTTTTGTCGGCAGGTGGAAGGACGAAACAGCAGGAACTCTACAATCGGTCCAAGCATCCACGATTCCACATCCATCCATCCATCCATCCATCCATCCATCCATCCATCCATCCGTCCATCCATCCATCCATCTCGCTTGATGTTAAAAGCTAAGTCTATTTAACTTTAGTATCAATTGCTTCTTCATAAGCTTTCCAGCTGTCTGAACAGATCAGCAGTAGTTTTAAAAACTAAAATAACTCGGTTCTGGTGCTCAGTTTGGTACGTTTATTTTCCTTTTATCAGAACTGGCGCGGCAAATTTTGAGAAAAGTCCCTCAAGTAACTCCTATTATTTTTTTTACTAGGTTTCTAATGATGTCCATAGATCCGTTGTTGCTTTAATAGTTTTCTAGACAACACAGTCTTGGCGCATTTCTCTGCCACCCTATTGTACCATGTCATATAGTGTTCTCGCTTGCTTGCTCTCTACGCTCGCTCGCTTGAACAATAAATCACTGAAGAAAAGGTGGTATAAAGCCCCCTAAGCCACCGTAGTATTACACCCTCGGTATGCAGTTCGTTCCCTGTGGCTTTGTAACTTTGTGTACCCGAAGCGCTTACAAAATAACTTGAAATAATTTTCCTATCGTAACTATACTCGTTTCACTTTAAGTTAGCCTGAGTTGTTGTTGTTGTTCCTTATTACATCTTAGGCTCCTCTGGATGTGAACCCAGTGCTATGTTGAAGGACTGTCTGTGTTGTGGTGGTGTGGTGCAGGAAGTGAGTGGGCGTGCTGTGGTGTGGGGGTGCCACTTTGCAGTATGAGCACAGGGGATTGTATGTGTGTCATATTTTTTGTGTTAGTATTGTAGCAGGGAAGGTTGGTGTGCTCGTGTCTCTGGGTTCGGTAGTGTTTGAAGGGTGTATGGCTGCTGGTGGCACATGAAGGATGCTGTTTGGTAGAAAGTTTTGGCTGGCTGGGGTGTGTGTGTTTATGTATGTGTTTGGTATAGAAAGTTTTGGCTGGCTGGGGTGTCTGTGTGTTTATGTATGTGTTTGGTAAAGAAAGTTTTGGCTGGCTGGGGTGTCTGTGTGTTTATGTATGTGTTTGGCAGAAAGTTTTGGCTGGCTGGGGTGTTTGTGAGTTTGTGAATGTGTCTGGGAAGTGTAGAGTCGGGTGGAGGAGGGGATATGTTGCAAAGATACTCTGTGGAGTGTTGGGCGGTTGTTCGATTTTGTTTGTGGAGAGGTTGATGCAACATAAGGTTACAAAGGTGGGACGGATCTTGAGCTGAAGTGATGAACTGTGTGCCTCTCATATTCACTTGATCTCTGACTGAAATTAGTTATGTTTCTTGGTGTAGGCTGTCAGTACTTGTGGTCTTAGTGTCTTCTGCTATCAAGGTATTGTTTTCTGTTCTTTAAAGCTCCTTCGTGTTTGTGTTGGATATGATTACGGCTTAGCTTGTGCGGCAGTAATTCACGGTTGTTTTAATGTATTACTTATAAGTGGAGGATGGAGTTGGGATGTATATGAGAGAGGGTGTGAATTAGGAGAAGTGATGCATAATGACAGGGGACAGGGTGGCATAGAGGCGACTTGTTTGTGGCCACCTCTTACGGGATTAAGTCGTCTGGCTATAGATAGATGGATAGACAGATAGCTTATAGTTTCCATACAGTTTGCCGAGTAATAGCGATAGTTATCACTAGAATATGATGTTAGTCACGAATGAGTGCTGTGGAAAGGATGTAGAATTGTAGTATTGGCTGTTTCTGCTACTGATCTGCGTGACATTCTGGTATGCTTTAAATGAAACTCTGTGCCAAGTTAAAGTGAAAGGCGTGTATGTTTGTGTAGGAGGAACAAGAGACAAGGAGGTATTCTGTGGCCTGTTTTCTTTGTGCTTCCTACAAGACACAGTAATAGTTATGACGGGGCATTGGTGGCAAGTTTGTGAGTCAGCACACACTTACGGCCTCTCATTATACAAGGTGGTCCATATATTACGCCACCCAGTTCTTGTGTGTTGCGGGCACGGCTCAGTGAACATTACCAGTGTCTACCCTGCATCATTATCTATTTCCCACAACCCTCTTCAGGCTTAGCTTTATAATATAGGCTTTAATTTAGGTCCATTGATTGCATGGTGGAGAATTCCCATAACCTTTTTTATGCTTACCTGTATATCATTGTATTGTATAATCTTTTATGTCCGCGATCACAAGGCTGAGTAGTAATTTGGTGAAGCGATCAGAATGTCTTAGCTCATCACAAAAGCCGTCCCCAGAACACACAAGACTGCAGAGCGCAATATACTTATCACCTATATTAAGTCAAAGCCACAGTTTAAAAGGTAATGAAACAAGACAGAAAATTTAAGTTTTCATTATTAATACTTCAGTATAGAATACATTAACAAAGACAGCAATATAAAATATGCATTCAAAAGTAGCATTTGTCCACAGAACATCCTGGAGGGGAGCGACCCGACTTGCAAGGCAGATCACACCATCACCACCAGGCTTCTCTCGGCAGGTCAGGGCAGATCACCAGCAGCAGCAGCAAGTCATCTCACGGCTGGGGAAGACACGACACCCTGCCGCCGCCGCCGCCGCCACCACCACCACCACCACCACCACCACCACCACACCACCAGGCATCTCAGAGTAGGGGAAGACACCACACCACCGTCAGGCTTCTCACAGCAGGGCAGACCAAACTTCAGCAGGGTATGACCAGTGTGGCAAGGAAGCAGCGTCAAGGCAGCAGACTCCAGCACGACCTGTGGACCAGAAGTGTATTAGTTCAAATCAGTGTTAGCTTTAGTTATTTAATCTTCTATCTATCTCTATCTATTGCCAGACGCCTCAATCCCGTTTGGGGTGGCCACAAACAAATCGCCTCCAAGTCGCCCTGTCCCCCGCCATTTCACTGCCCTGCTCCCAACTCACACCCCCCTCTCTCATATACCTCTCCACCCCATCCCTCCATCTCATCCTCGGCCTCCCCCTCCCTCTTCCCCCCTCCACCTCACTCACATACATTCTCTTCATCAGTCTTTCACCCTCCATCCTCTTCAAATGGCCAAACCATCTCAGTGTGTTCTCCTAACGCTTCCTATCACATCCACATCCACACCACAACGCTCCTTTATATCCTCATTCGTCAGCCTGTCTCTCCATGTGACTCCACAGGCTCCTACTAAATAACTCATTTTTTCTGCTCTCACTCTTGACTTGTGTCCTTCCAACAACGTCCAAGCTTCACTTGCATACGTTAGAGTTGGTATCACAATACTGTCATGTAGCAACTTTTTCACTTCCATGCTCACTTCCCTGTTTCTTATCACTGCTTTCAAAGAACCAGCAACCTTTCTTCCCTGCTGTACCCTTTCAAGCACTTCACCCTCCAAACCTCCATCCTTACTCATCACACTACCCAAGTACTTAAACGTACTCACATTTTCCAATTCCTCACCATCCAACCTCGCTGCACATTCACTGACTTCACCTCTCTCACAGACCATCACTTTACTCTTCCCTACATTCACCATTAGATTCCGTTTCTTACACACTCTCCCAAACTCATCCACCAATCCTTGTAGCTCTCCTTCGTCTTCACTCAACAACACAGTATCATTTGCAAACAACAGTACAGGGAGTTTCCAAACACTACCCTTTCTCACCAGGGCCACTCCAACATCCACTACCCTACCTTGTACCTCTTTTATTACCCCATCCATGTACAGATTGAACAACCATGGAGACATGACACATCCCTGTTTCAACCCAACCTTCAAAGAGAAAAATTCACTTAGTTCACTATCCACACGCACTACAGCCTTTGCACCATTGTACATACTCTTCACAGCATTCAACAACTTCCCATCTACTCCATATATTCTTATCACTTTCCACAATCCTTGTCTATCCACCCTGTCATATGCTTTCTCCAAATCCATGAAAGCCGCATACAACTTCTTTCCCTTCTCTAGAAACTTTTCCACTAAAGATCTAAGAATGAATATCTGATCTACACAACCTCTTCCCTTCCTAAAGCCTCCCTGTTCTTCTCCAACTAATTTCTCTGTTCTTTCTCTAACTCTGTCAATAAGTATCCTACCATACACTTTTCCTATTATACTAAGAAGACAGATGCCCCTATGATTACCACACACTTCTTTTTCCCCTTTTCCTTTGTACAAGGGAATAATTATACCTGACTTCCAATCCTCTGGGACTCTACCTTCCTCCCAGGCCAATCTGCACATCTTCCACATCCATTCTACTACTATCTCTCCCCCATGCTTCAGCATTTCACCACACACTCCATCAATTCCTGGGGCTTTCCCAGATTTAACTTTCTTCATTGCTTCCACAACTTCTATCCTACTGATTTCTTCCTGTCTTCTCACCTCTCTCCTTCTCCCAGCCATTCCCCAGCCACTTATACTCGCATTACTTCCATCCTCTATGTTCTCTATGTTAATAAGTAAATGTTTAATTTGAAGTGTGACGTCACTGGTGCATTATAGGAGCAACGTTGAGAGATGCTGGAGATGAGTGAAGATTTTATTCTTTACGGTGTTAGTCTACTTCTTATTATGGTAATTCTTATGCCCATGTGTTTATCAGTGTTTGCTGTCATTATCGAGAGGTGTAGTCGGCTGATGTAAGTTGTAATTATTAGCTATAAGGATGATATACGGCGGTGTGTATCTCCAGGTGACCAAGATGTCCCTTTAAACTCGAGTAAGCAGTGCTACTTAAATCCCCCGATATTCACACCATCTGTTTAGGTTTTAAGGTCGAATGTGATCCTGTACATGGGCAGGCATAGTAGGTTAATTGGCTGGAAAAAATGAGGGGATGTGTGTAAAAACTGTAATGGGTAGTTTGTTTACATCGGGGATATAAACTCCGCGAGTCCCTTTAACTCTTGCAATCCCGGTGATGCCCTTTTCAGTTTATTCATAGTGCCAGAAGGCAATTTTATTCAACTTATGCAAAGTCTCTGCTATTGCAGGAGTTCAGTGAGGCTGTGCCTAACCCCTACACTTCCAGAAGTCTATACAAAGCTAAATATAATCATGAGATGGCATGAAAAAAAAAAAATCCCTGCTCTGTGAGTTAAACTAGTGAAGACTGAAGGTATTAACATGTGTAGGAGAGACACTGGATAAAGCCTGATTGGAGATATAGTATATTGAACTGGAAGGACTGCATACCTTACATCCTTCATTAGCCATTGCTGCTACTAAGAATTATCATACTGAAGGTAATTACTAGCAGCCTTCATTAACATATTACTGTACTGTAATTAGGAGAGAGGTTTCATAAGTTGATTGGAAGTCAGGAGACAGCAGGAATATACCATTACTGTTGAGGGGGATGAATTTGTGTGTAGGCTATGATATAGGAAGCATATCTCAGAATAGGGATGTACAAGGTTAATCATATCTTGTATAGTACTTACACTTTCAGATTTGATAGCTTTTCCTTTTGTAATCTTTACTGAATGATGCAATCAGTTCATGATTACACATTATATAATCTCAGACTTCATCTGTGTCATTGTAGTTGGCTCACCTTGACAAATTTTAGTCCTTCTGCTGCTTAGTTCCTGTATCTAAGTGGCAGAATAAGACAGTATTATGGTTTTGCATCCTCCCCATAGATCTTCATTGTGATTTGCATGATAATCTAGTCTTTATCTCTAGAAACAGCTCAGCATTCAAGGTGGAGAGATGCCAGGTTTTTGTCAGTTTAGGGTGGACATGTAGTCTCTATGGTTTGTCTTTATTGTTTTATGTATTCATTATTATTATTATTATTTTTTTTTTTTACTGTGGATCAAATTTAGCGATTCATCTCTTCTGTTTATAAATCGGTACAACAGATAGGCTTTCATTCTCAAGGTATGACCACTGAGTACTGTACTGTCTTCCTGTGCAGTGTATATTTTGTCATTTGTACTCTCATTATAAGTTTCATTAAAGAATTTGTATCATATGTTTAGTTTCTGTGTCACTCAGTGTGTTAAGTTTATGTAATATATGGTTAATCGTTTAAGTCCTGCCGTTGGATAGCAGCCTAAGTTGCAGTTTTTACTTTCTCCCTTTATATAAGTAGCAACTGCTCTATATTCTTTCCATAGCACTTGTTCATGATTAACATTAAACTGCAGGCTTAGGTATTCCAAGTAGCTCAGGAAATTTCGAGATATCTCCACCTAAAGCGACATTAATAGGTACATGACAATTTAGTTTAGTCTATGCATGTTGTCCAATTTCCCATTTTTTGTAAACATGTAAAGAAATAAAATACAGTAGAAGTTTTAGCCGCTATTCTTGTGGGGCCGCGGTAGCATAGTCAGCATGGTGCTGGCTTGCTAATCAGGAAGACCCGGGTTCAAGTCCCGGTGTGATAGAGGTTTCTTTAAAATGTGGCTGAGGGAAGTTTGCGTAGCAGGCTTTCCTTAAAACCACAAGGCCCCATACTTACAGTTCAGCTCACACACACCAAGACACACTTAAACACACTACATACACACACACACTACTACATACATACACACATCAAGACATACACACACACACGACACGTACACAGCCACCTTCACACAGTAGACACACCACACACACACACACACACAAGACACGTACACAGCCACCTTCACACAGTAGACACACCACACACACACAAGACACGTACACAGCCACCTTCACACAGTAGACACACCACACACACACAAGACACGTACACAGCCACCTTCACACAGTAGACACACCACACACACACAAGACACGTACACAGCCACCTTCACACAGTAGACATACCACACACACACACACACAGAGGGTAGGACAGACACACCACAGGCAGACAGAGAGGGGTATATGCAAAACACAGGGAGTGAGAGAGGAGGGGGTTTTATTAAAAAGTCCAGTTTTGGTATACCTCCTGTGGCAAAATTGATATAGCCCCCCCTTTAATATTTTTTGGATATTTTCATTTAGTGCCCCCCAGGCCCCAGACCCACTCGGCTGAACCAAATTGTCTGGCGTCAGCTGGAACATGATATACCAGAGTTATGCCGGTCATGTGGGGGTTACTGGTGACAGTGTAGTAACTGTCAGGCTCCTATGACTCACTCAGCCGAACAAAATCGTCTGTCAGCTGGAATGGAATACTAGAGTTGTCCCAAGCACCAGAGGGTTAAGATTCTTAACCCCCTGAGTGATGCTCGGGACAAGCATCACTCAGGGGGTTAGGATTAACCCCCTGAGTGATGCTCGGGACAAGCATCACTCAGGGGGTTAAGATTCTTAACCCTCTGGTGCTTGGGACAACTCTAGTACCCCATTTCAGCTGACTCAGACGATTTTATTCGACTGAGTGAGTCATAGGAGCCTGACAGTGTCAATACCGTCACCATGAACCCCCTCACGACCGACATAACTCTAGCATCATGTTCCAGCTGACGCCAGACAATTTGGTTCAGCCGAGACAGGATCCTAGGATCCTGAGAGACATTATAACATCACAAACAAAATACAAAATGCCTTCCCTCCATCTTGAACGTACTATAATTCATTTACATTAAGTAAGCTCGTATTTTCGTATTTTTGCAGCTTATTTCATGTATCTTAGTTAAAAGAAAAAAATACTACGAGCCGGTGAATAAAACCAACACTTGTAGACGAAGACTATAATTACCAAACAGTTTCGGTGGACACTGCCACCATCTTCAGTGGTCAAGATAGTGAGAGGGAGTGACATACTGACACTACAAGGGTTCCTTTTTATGCCTGTGTGTGTGTGGAAGGGTGGGGTAAAGGTGAGGTGGGGTGGGTTTGTTTGTATGCGGGGATTAACCCACGGGGGATTTTGGGGGGGACATTACCGGACAGGTCAGGTGTAATTCCTATCTGACCTTACCTGTGTCGTAGCAGGAAGGGACATGTCTCTTCCTGTTACGACACAGGTAAGGTCAGATAGGAATTACACCTGACCTGTCCGGTAATGTCCCCCCCAAAATCCCCCTTGGGTTAATCCCCGCTTACAATCTACCCCACCCCACCTCACCTTTACCCCACCCTTCCACACACACACACGCATAAAAAGGAACCCTTGTATAATCAGTATGTCACTCCCTCTCACTATCTTGACCACTGAAAATGGTGGCAGTGTCCACCGAAACTGTTTGTAATTATATTCTTCCTCTACAAGTGTGGGTTTTATTCACCGTCTTTGATTATCACGCAAGAGTGATTCATCCAGCCAATACTACGAGCTCTGTATCTTTTCATAGCCCTTCTTCGTGACTAGCATCGTATTCTAGTTATCTACCGTTACAACTGAGCATTCAAGTTGGAGGGATCACAACTTTAAACAATTACAGTAAACAAACAAACAAAAAGCAAGTGTCGTCCTCTTGATTTCTCGTCTTCGCAGGAATGCAGCGGTGGCGCCATCTTGTGCGTGGAATGCGTGAAGTGCAGGCTCTTGAGTGGAAGGAGCACGGAGCCACGGGAGACTTAATAATATTCGCTAGTCAGCCAGTCTAGAAGCCTGGGACATTTGCCTATAATAATAATAATAATAATAATAATAATAATAATAGAAATAACAACAAAACCAGTCTTATACATAATTCAATATCTTAGTCACTCGATCTGCCCATTGCGTCCCTTCAGTAAGAGGACGCATTTCTGTAAGCTATTTTTTCTAACATGGGAGGTTCGATACGTTTGATTGAGCCTATCCATAAGACTCCTAAAACTGAGTAAATGCCTCTGAAAGTTGCAAAATATAAAATATAAAACGTCTATATGATATAAAAACCTTTGTTCACCTCCGGGACTCGATCTGTGTTAGATAAGACTGGTTTGGTTAAGGTACGGTAGGGATGGGATTGTTGTGGCAGGCTGGGGTAGCGTTGGGTCTGTTATGGCCAGGTGGGGTAAGGTTGGGTTAGTTTTGGCAGGACGGCGTAGGATTGGGCCGGTTTTGGCAGGGTAGGGTAAGACTGGGTCGGTTTTGGAAGGGTGGGGTAGGATTGGGTCAGTTTTGGCAGGATGGGGAAGGGTTGGTCGTGTTTGGCAGGGTGGAGTAGGACAGGGTTGGTTTTGGCAGGGTGGGGTAGGATCGGGTCGGTTTTGACAGAGTGAGGTTAGATTGGGCTGATTATGCCGAGGTAGGGTAGGGATGGGTCGGTTATGGCAGGGTGAATAGGAGTTGGGTCGGTTAGGGCAGGCGTAGGTAGGTCATGGGTAGGTTATGGTTGCGTTGGGGAGGGTAGGATAGGTTATGGCAGGGTAGGATAGGGCTGGGTGGTGGTGGGTTGGGCTGGGTAGGGTAGTGTAGGGCTGGGTAGGGTAGGGTAGGCTGAATCAGGGTAGTGTAGGGTACAGAAGAGAGGTGGGTATAACTGCCGTTTAGTTCCGTCATATCCAACGCCTATTTCACTCAGTTATACTACACTGTCTCATCAAATTTGGGGCGATCTTCCCTACGATTTTTGTTCTTCTCCGCTTAGTTCAGTCCTTTAGTTCATTCATGACCCTTGGCTTTCCTTTTTCTTTTTTTTTTCTTTTTTATGAGGTGGAGCGCAGGTGCACGAGGCTAGACCACCATTAGTCCAGAATATTAAAGGGTAGGCCACCAAGCTACGCCCTGGTAACGTCTACATGTCAAAACATCTGTCCACCTCTGGGACTTGAACCGCGGAGCGCTGGACGCAGAGCTCTCGGTTTGCGGATGTCACTTTTACTCTTTGCTAGCTTCTGACGATATCCTACAGCTTCAGAAAACCCTCTTAGGATGACGGGACAGAATCATTTAATCTTTCAAGCCGAGAACAACTTATTTACATTGTCCTAGCTGACCGCATGATTTTATTCAGCTTAGGAGATCCCCTGATAGAGATTGGGTTGATGATGGCAGTATTTAACCCTTCCAGTTCGAAATTTCTCTCTACTGTAGAGGTGAAGAAAATCATCCGAAGGTAGAGAGAAGAAAACAGGAAAAGTAATGTAGTGGTGAAAGGGCTGTACAGGGGAGGGTAGGTTAAAGTAGGGTAAAGTTGGGTCGGCAATGGCAGGGTAGGGTAGGGTAGGCTGAGGTAGGCTAGTGTAGGGTTGAGAAGAGTAGGGTAGGGTAAATTGAACTGAATAAGTATATACAATAAAATCTGGCGATACAACAACAAGGGTCATATGCCGCCGGACGACAACGAGAATAAAAGCACTCGAAAAGATGAAATACACACACACACACACACACACACACACACACACACACACACACACGCACACATACACATTCACATATACACACACACACACACACACACACACACACACACACACACACACACGCACACACAAAATACAATTCATAATTAAAACAAGAAAAACACTAAAACACTAAGAACACTAAAACCACTGTATACTAAATTTTACACGGTAGTGCAGCTGCCTACACCAAGCAAAGGTTTCCCCCTCCACCACAACAAGCATCCTCTCCAAGTACCAACAGAAGACTACAATCCCTCTCCTGCCCGGTGCTCAGAGAGGTAACGATGGCGCAATTCCCCAACAGTGGACACCATCAGCAAAAGCCGAAGAGTCAGGGGGACGAAGCATTCCACACAAAAAGTAGGGGGAGAGTCCTCCATTAAAAATCAATGAGAGAACCAGGAAGGGCCCATTCGGAGCCAGCATAAAGCCGTCTCCCAACTGCATTCAGACCTCGGCAAATGAAGGGGCCCGTTTACCCACAAATATCACACATTTTGTTGGCCCCCACCGCATCCCACCTACTCTGCCAGTGGGAGCAAACAGTGAGTGGTTAGATGAATATCACTGAGCGAGGCAGGGGAGAGGTGAGGATGGGCGAGAGGCAGCAGCCTTTGCCAGAGCGTCAGCATGCTCATTGCCCACAATGGTACAAAACCACAAAGCAGTCCCTAGCAAGCACAGCCATTCTAAAACACTGTAGACAACAAAAGAGGATTGGACGGGAAAACACAAAATGGAGATCGGCAGAATCGCTAAAAACTGTATAACAAACAGGAGGGAAGCTAAATATCAATTTAACTGCGAGTAAAATAGCAGTAAGTTCTGCGATAAAAGTAGATACGATGGGGGGAAGACTCCTACCACGAATGAAATCGGGAAATATAACACCCAAGCCTGTCCCCTCACGGGATTTCAATCCATCAGTACATACGAGAATCGAGACACTGTGAGAGGAAGCATGTTCTAAAAAAATAGCAAAGAGCCGCCTGTGAGGAAAGAAAGGCCCCTCTCTCAGGAAAGTAAACACACGGTTGCACCCCTAGGAGGAGCCAGGGAGCCATCCTTGGTACACGCACAGGACAAACAAGAAAGGTTGGAACATCCACATCCCCCATGGCAGCCTTCACCCTGTACCCAAACGGATGTGGATAGCGAGGATACGGCGAGGCAGACACTCCCTCCGGAACAGAGCCAACGAAATCTTCCTGAACTTTAGCAAAGACGGTGACACTAAGGACACTAGTTTGAGGCACTCCCTCCTCTTGAGGATATGAGGGAAACAAGGTGGCACCAATACGGAAAAATTCCATAATCAGCAAAGGCAACCTACAACGCAAACCAAGATGGTGACCTGCAATACCTGGCTTGTGAAACGGTAGGACAACAGCCCCCCGCCAAGAAGCAGGAGTGGACGAATCTCTCCAAATTCTATTTATAAGACTCAGGAAGAAGGACACTGCCTCATGAAGAAACAGAACACGAACTCACGGAAAAGAACACCTGGGCCAAAGTAACCAAGATATCCAAATTCGGTAAGAGAAATACCATGAAAATCGAATTTGAAGAATCAAAAATGGCTGAGAAGGCTATGGAAGGCCTCAAACTATTCCATATATGTATTAGCAGACACCAAATTCAAGCCGAGAAGTTCATTAACGTCACCGTCTGCATGAGATGTTATGAACTAAACTCTCACTCTACCAACGACTGCCCCAAACCCAAGGACTACTCGGTCTGCTCTGAATGCACCTCCACCGAACACAGATGGAGTAAATGCAAGTCAGCCACAAAAAAATGCATAAACTGTGGAGGAGAGCACAGCACCACAGCTATGAAATGCCCCAGAAGGAAGGAAATAGTAAAAAGCAGCATAAACACACCTCAAACCCCATCTCCTGCCTCAATCCGCCCAGGAACTAGTTTCGCCCAAGCAACAAAAAACTCCCCAAACCTCCCAACAGAAGCCCTTCAAAACACTACACCCACCAACAAGTTTTCAGACTACATGGTTCTGATCTTAAACGCACACATGCATGAACTAGCAACCCCAGGATGCTTCAACAAGATACTTGAACAAAGTTGCATACTAAACGGACTTCCAGTAGTGAAACTCCCCCCTAACCCCCCCTCGGAAAAAATAATCAGAGCAGTCATTCCAGAAACAACAATAAACCTGCCTTTCCCCCCACCTAATGAAACCTCAAATTCCCCAGATCCTTCCTCAAGATCACCCCCAACCTCCTACACTGAAGAAGGAAATGAAAGAGAAATATCAACTGACTCCCCCCTTTACGGAATAGAAACTCTTGCCCAGGAAGGGGCAACCCACTCCCACAACAATAACGAAGACGCAGCCCATGCAGCTAACTCGGACTCTGACGGACACACAAGCCCCTCAGAAGAAGAAGAAGAAAATGAAAAGGAAGAGGACCAAGAAATAAACCGGAAAGATGATGCAGTTGAAGTGGCAGTCCTCCCCACAATATGGAAGCCCAACAAGGAATACAAACACCGTGAACTTGCAAAAGCCATCAAAGAGAACAAAGCCTTAGTAAAACATAACAACAAAAAAATGAATTCAGACTCTGCTGTCAACGAATTAAGAACAATCTCGGAAAAATTTGACAACTTCCAGCACTTGATCCGACCGGCAAACACAGAGGAAGAAAGATTCCTTTTTCAAGGACTGGAATCCCATATCAAGACATCTCAAGCCGCCCAGGCTAGACCTCAAAGACATAGAACATGAAAATTATCCAGCACAACGTTCTGAACTGGTCTGGTCGTAGACTAGGACTAATCAACACTTACCGTAACATTGACCCTGATATCATCTTAATAAATAGCCATGGCATCCCCACACACAGTTCTCTACGCATCCCAGGCTACTCCATACACAAAAGAAATTTCTATAACCGCCCCTTGGACGGAACAGCCATAGCACTAAAAAACAACCTACAGTACAAAATCCTAGATCATTTCATCTCCGATATGTTAGCTGCAGAAATCCAAACACACACGGGCAAAATCATCATTGCCACAGCATACCTCCCTCCTAGCCGACCATACCTCCCAACCCCGGATTTCATAAACCTATTCAGAAGGAACACTCCTGTATATCTTATAGGAGATCTCAACGCCAGACACCATCTCCTGGGTAATAGGAACTCGAACATCGTCGGGAGACAACTAGCCAGACTAATCTCTGACACCACAATAAGATTTATAGGACCCCATTTCCCCACATACTATTCCCACAACTCCACCACCACCCCACACATAGCATTAAGTAACATGAATGCACATCACAACATCTACTTCTCCCCTGCGCCTCTCACTACCAGCGACCACACCCCTATCATTGCTACAATCTCCTCTGCCCCAATACTTGTCCCCACTCCACCCAGACCCAATTTCTCCTTGGCCAACTGGGAAGATTTCAAACAAGAATTATGTACAGCTTTTACAAACTTCCCTAACCCTGAAGAAGGCACACTCGAAGACATAGATCAGTCCCTCGAGAGTTGGTACTCCTCAATCAAATCTGCAATCAATAACAACATCCCCACAACTTCTCACAGAACAATAACACATCCAAAACACAGCAGAGACACACAGATTCTCATCCAACAATACAATGCACTTAGATCACACTCCCAAACACACGGCTGGACAAGAGCACACTTCACACAATACAAAGCGCTCCAAGCTCAGCTGCACACATCCTTAATGACAGAACATAACACACACTGGGCCAGCATCATTACCAACACCGCCAACTCATACAACGACCCCACCATCTTCTGGCGAAAAATAAAAACTCTCTCAGGCTACTCTAACCCCGACCCACACTACAGACCTGACCCCCACGGAGAAAGAAAACACTCCCCCTCAGAAAAAAAAAAACACCCACAGGTCACACTGGGAATCCATTTTTCAAGAACAGGACGAAGAACAAAACGACCAAACACACGAAAACAACGTAAGAGAATATCTAATCAACAACCACGACAGACTCACTCCATATCATTCAGCAGACCCAGCCAGACTAGATTCTGACACAATCTTTACCTCCCCCATCACGGAAGGAGAAATTACTGCCATCATAAAAAACATGAGAAAAACCTGCCCAGGAGAAACCGGAGTCAACAAAACTATTCTATCCAACCTCCCCAGCATAGCCAAAGAAACTCTAAGACACATATTTAATGCAACCATCTCAGCTGGATATTTCCCAGACAAGTTTAAAGAAGCATCAATAAAGTTAATCCCTAAAAAGAATAAAAATCCTCATCTAATAGAGAACCACAGACCAATATCTCTATTAGAAGTCCCTGGAAAAATCCTAGAACGAATAATTAACAACAGACTAAGAATACACCTAGAAAGCAATGACTTATACAACACAAACCAATACGGGTTCCGATTCCACAGAGGCACCACACATGCAATCGCCGTCGCAACAGAACATATTGCAATAAACAAAGGCAACAAGGGTCAGTGTCACGTGGTCCTCAGGGACATCACGAAAGCCTTCGACAAGGTGTGGCACCTCGGTCTTAAACACAAACTCCTCCACCTTAACCTCCCTACAATAACTGAGAAAATCCTATGCGATTTTTTAGATGATAGGAAAGCCAATATTAAGATAAATAATTACACTGGTGCCAGCTTTGCCCTGGGTTGTAGTGTCCCCCAGGGGAGTGTCTTGTCCCCAGCTCTTTTCACCATCTTCACAAGTAACACCCCTCAAGCAACACACGGCATAAATATCAGTTATGCCGACGATATTACCCAGATCGTAAACTACCCAGGCCCATCAAGGAACGTTATGAATTCCAGAACCAAACAAGAAGCTGAAAAAATAAACGCTTATGAAAATCAGTGGAAAATACGAACAAACATTAATAAATTGTCAGTAATTCAACTAGCAAACAAAAGAAAAGAGCCACTAATAATTAATGACGAATTAATTGAATTTAAGGAGGAAGGGAAAATACTAGGTTTCAAGGTCAACTCAACAGGCTACCTCGCTAGCACAAATGACAGGAGACAAAAAGCCACTGGAGCACTCAGTCGATTATACAGATTCAAAGACATGCCAATACAAATTAAAACCCACCTAGTGAAAGCACTTGTTCTTCCCATCCTCGAATATCCACCCATCCCTACACACACCTTCAGCCACACTCAACTAAGGAAACTACAAACAATCCAAAATAAGGCTCTCCGATTTGCAACCAACCAACACTACCCCTACACCTTAACTACAGAACAAATACATACAATCACCAAAACCAAACCCTTGAATATTAGAGTACACAACCAAGCCAAAAAAATATGGGAAAAAATCGAAGAATTTGATAACGAAACGTACAACACCTTAAAAAACATCACTGAGGAAAGGAACCTCATCTTACACAAATGGTTCCCAAGCAGCCTAAAAACCATAGCAGAAAACCCAGACCCTGTCCCCATCTACTAAAACTCCCACCAGAACAACAATCCCAGCCCGACCTAACTCCCGCTAGCGAGTCCCGCATCTCACAACGACCCACATCCCATACACTCCCTATGAAACTCTACGGCAACGAAATGAACTCAAACAAGTTACCCAAACAGTAGCCGCATCTACCAACAAACACTGACAAGTGTCCACAAAAGACTGCAGTACTGTTGCTAGTCGCCAACAAACCACCCGACATCAACCACAAAAAACAACGAAACATTTAGCTGGCTGGCTAGTTATACAAACAAATTTATAAAACAAAATTATAAATACAACAAATAAAAATACAAATAAAATTATTAAACAAATAAACAATTAAATAAATAAATAAACAAACAAACCATTAAACAAACAAACCATAGGAAAAAAAAAAGCAAGGTGGCCAGCCCACCATCTTTCCACTCCTCCTTCCTTCCTCCTTTCCCACTTTCCCTTCCCCTCCACACAACCTTCCTTCCCCCCCCCCTTCCTATAAAAAAAAAAAAAAAAAACACTGCTTCATCATCCAGGTACCTCAGCACTGCATGGGGAATATTATCGACTCCGGAGAAGTGTCATGACAGGGAAAGGGTAGACCAAAGTTTACAACAAGACAAAGGGATGTTGTAAGTCTTTCCGCCCCCAGAACGGATGTCCAACACCTTAATCTCCTCCACCTCCCTAAGCCTGGCAAAAACCAAAGAACGAGTATCCCTACAGGAGACCTCAGCGGTAGGATAGGGTAGGGAACGCTAGGGCAGGGTAGGCTGGGGTAGGGTAGTGTAGGGCAGAGAAAAGTAGGTTAGGATGGGTTGGTTTAGGCTAAAGTAGGACAGAATAGGAGAGGGGTAAAATGTGCCTAGTCCAGGAACGAAAAATATATCAGTTATCCATGTAACTAGCGTTTTCTATTTCGGTAGATTATTTTCTTGTCTGCCTAAAGTATCGTGATGTACGAACAATGAGATTAGATATCGAAACTGTAAGATGCGAATTAGTTACAAAGACGGTATTTTGTTTTGGCTAACGTTACATCGATACGTTCAGCTAAGAGCAACTCGGCAGAACTGAACAGTATATGACGTGCTAGATGAACGCTGTGACCGGAAAATAAATATATATGTATATATAGTTCAGCATACAGTAAGCGATTTTATGTTAACTGAAGAGAAGCCACCACAGCTAATGGGTTAAGTTTACACACACACACACACACGTTGCGAAAAGTTTCACTGACGAAGTGGGTGGTTACTGTCCCCCTCGAGCAAGGGGACTGGTGTGTGCGTGTGTGGTCACAGCCTTGCCCTTAGATCGGACTATATGAGCTCTCAGCTCCCTTCCGGGAGGGTAAAAGCTGACGATCACGACCTAGGTCAAGACCTAGATCACGACCATCAAGTGATTCTGACCGACCCGGTGAATTACACACACACACACACACACACACACACACACACACACACACACACACACACACACACACACACCATTACTTGCAACTGGCTGGCCTATCATACAGCCATATCCTATATTCATGAAGTACAACACATCTTACATTTATGTAGTATGTAAAAAAAAAAAAAAAAAAAAAAAAAAAGATGGTTATATAATACAGAACTGGGAAATATGATGATGATGATGATGATGATGATGATGATGATGATGATGATGATGATGATGATGATGATGATGATGATGATGATGATGAGAGGGGAGTAAACAGGGTGAGATGAGGAGAATGAGAGAGATGGATGGACATAACAGTGAATGTATTATGTATATTAACCTGACAAATGCCGAAGTAAGCTGGTAAGGATGAGGTAATATGGAGCCTGACCCTACCGTGACACCATATAATTATTGATTTATCCACCGATAGATCTATCTATTTATCTATAGCCCGACACCCTAATCCCGCAACGAGTGGCCACAGACAAAACGCCTCCAAGTCGCTCTGTCACCCACCATTTGACTACCCTCCCAACTCACCCCCCTCATATACCTCTCAACTCCATCCCTCCACCTCATCCTCGGTCTACCCCTCCCTCTCCCTCCCTCCACTTCACCTACATACACCCTCTTCATTCTGTCCTTGACCTCCGTGGCAGGCAGACGTGCTTCCCAGAGCGCTTCATCACACAGTAATTTAACAACTGAGTTGAAACTGATCGGATGCACTACAAAACCAACGTCCCCTGAAATGGCTAGTGCCATGGCCATGAACGAGGGAAGGGAGGCCCCCTTGGGTGACAACGAGGAAGAAATTGGTATGGATACCGGGTTTACGGAGGTCATCAGTACAAGAGAGAAGAGAAAGAGGATGATACGCGGCAGCGAGAGGGAAGCGAGTGATGAAGAAGAGGACAGAGACAACAAAAAGGTAAAGAATAAGTCGTGTGGGGTAGATGGAGGTGTTACTATACCATGTGATACGGGGAAGGCAGCTGGAGTGCAGCCGACTACACCACGTGGGTCAGGCGCAATGCCTAGCCAGGACCGTGACGAGGCCACCCCAAGGAATAGAGTGAGGCTTCTCTTCCCCACCAACACTGACCTAAATTATCACCAAAAACTACTCTGGACGGTGAAGCTTGGACTTGCATATCGACGGTTCGAGGTCCTGTTTATGGAAGGTAGGCAGAGACCTTACGTCACAGTAGGAAGTCAGGAGGCAGTGGAGATGCTGACCACGACTGGTTTTGAGGGTGTGACACTGCAGGTTCCGGAGGAGAGGGAGAGATGCACCAAGGTTATCGTGTTTAGATATCCCATAATACTATTGCGTGAGCAATAGATCATCTAAAGTAATAATGAAACTTTATCTATGTGATGTCACGAGGGATGGTGGGCGGAGCTTACCACCCGACGTGTGCAAGAGTCTACCTGTTGGAGTTATTTTACCATGGGAAAGACAGAACAGGAAGACAGAAGAACAGACACAGAAAAAGAATGATACAGCAGACCCTCTCTACACCAGATCAATGTGGGGGGATGGGGGAAGCCCGATCCGATAAAGCCGATAATCTGGTAAGTCCAATGGCTCCCCCACAAGTTGGATTTCAAGCACATAATGGAAAATCTATCTATCTATCTATTGCCAGACCCCTCAATCCCGTACGGGGTGGCCACAAACAAATCGCCTCCATGTCGCCCTGTCTCCCGCCATTTCACTGCCCTGCTCCCAGCTCACACCCCCCTCTCTCATATATCTCTCCACCCCATCCTTCCATCTCACCCTCGGCCTCCCCCTCCCTCTCCCCCCCTCCACCTCACTCACATACACTCTCCTCGTCAGTCTCTCACCCTCCATCTGATTTCCTTATGGTAAGTAAAATAATGTGATAGAAAATATTAGGGTAATAAACAGAGGTGGCTTGGCCTTGTGGAGAAGATGGAGACTGAGACACTAGCTAGGACAGTGTGTGTGAGTGAGGTTGAGGAGGGCAGAGGGAGGGGCAGACCAAGGATGAGATGCAGGGATGGAGTGGAGAGTTATATGAGAGACTGGGGTGTACGCTGGGGGAAGGGCAGTGAAATGGCAGGGGACAGGGCAACATGGAGACAGTTTGTTTGTTGGCACCCCTTACGGGATTAAGGTATCTGGCAACAGATAGATGGAAAAAATAATGTCTTATTTGTCTGGCTGTAGATAGGTAGATAGACAGAATAAAATACTGGGCCTTACTTGTAACAAAGGCTTTTTGTATCCTGGCTCCCTCTCTGCACCATCTTCACCTTGTTCTTCAGTTTACTCACCAGACTGCCGCCTTCTTGCATCACCTTAGCCACATCTTTCGTCTCTTTGGTTATCTTTTAGACTTTCTCTTCTGCTTCCTTCATCCTGCAAAAAACAATTTTCATAATCAGTACAACATTGTCATTTACAGTTGTATTCTTGGTGGATTTGGATATTTCTCAACACCACTTTTTGAGCCATTTATTGTGCACATCTCATCTCAGTGTGCTTTTGTATATTACTGATGCCAACACTGTTACTATACAAGCACCATAAATAACAGTACACAATGTTGACGTGTAATATACAAAAAGGGTTGTTATGAGGGAGGGTTGTATATGAGAGAGGGGGTTGTGAGCTGGGGACAGGACAGTGAAATGGCAGGGGACAGGGCGATATGGAGGCGATTTGTTTGTGGCCACCCCTTATGGGATTAAGGCGTCTGGCACTAGATAGATAGATGGATAGATAGGCTGTTAAGGAAGAGCTGCTATCAAGCCTTCCTGTGCCCCCTACACCATTTAACCCTTTGACCAGACCTGATCCACTGCAGTTTTTATTCATGCTAACATCAAAGCATTTTATAAAACTAAAACAATTACTAGCAGTCACAGGCTTACAAAAACTAATTCAAAGTAACTTTCTCTGCAAATGGTCCATCTAAAAGTTATATTTAGGCAAACACTATATGATTTTACTCAGGCTCACACTAGTGCATAATAGATGCTGACATACACTACGTCAAGTAATACAGCATCAGTACAGGTACCTCAGGTTAAAAAAAAAAAAAAAACAGCATACATTCAGAAGTGGTATTTCCCTCCTCAGTTAGCTCAAGTGCTATTAAAAGTGTGACAGTCTGCCTCTCACATCCCTACCCCCGACGTTCACACTTCACACTTTCCGCACCCAACTGTCATCCTCCATCCTCTCCACATGCCTAAACCATCTCAATCTATCCTTCATCACCACAACACCAATACACTCCAGTCCCAACCTTCCTCTCAACTCTTTAATCATAAACCAGCCCCCCAGGCCTCACACCCAAGGACACACTACACATCCTTTTAATCACTGTCATTTCTGTATATTTGAGCCTACAGATCTCGTCTTCCTTTACTGCCCAGGTCTCACTACCATACAGCATTACACTGCTAACACATGCTGCATACAAAGGTCCCCTAGCATGGAGGGAGAGCCCTCTCAATGTCAGGGGAGGCAACAGCTCCCTGAACTTCTTCCAACCACTCCTCACTCTGGCCACAGACCTATCCAGTCCCACCTCCAGCACATAACATGTCTCCCAAATAAGACAACTCTTCCTTATACCCAAGAGGAGGAGGAGGAGGAGGAGGAAAAGGAAGAAGGAAATGATGAAAAGAAGGATGAGGATGAGGAGGAAAAGAGAAAGAGGGAGAAGAGCGCGAAGGAGGAGGAAGTGGAGAATGATAAAGAGAAAGAGGAATGGAGAGGAAGACAAGGAAAGGAGAAAGAGGAGGAGAAAAGGGAGGAAAAAAGACGGAAGAGGAGGAGGAGGAGAGGACAGGAGAGGAAAGAAGGGGAGAAGGAGGAGTAGGAGGAGGAGGAGGGGGAGAGGAAATGAGTGTAATAAGGCCGAGCTACACTGCTTAATACATGATAGGCCTACAGTCTTCCCCATACTTTTCAGCATTATAAAAACAATAAGAACAAGGATGACGAGGTTAATACAAAATAAAATGAAGAATAAAGAACAGTTATTAACACTACACCAATATATCTAACTGTCTATAGCATGACGACTCCATCCCGTAAGAACAAACATACCGCCTCCTTATCGCCCTGTCCCCCGCCATTTCACTGCCCTCCCCCACAGCACACCCCATACACGTAACCACTGGGGGGGGCAGGGAGGCACTTTGCCCCCCCTGGGAATATTTGGGGGAAATGCTGAAAGGGATTTTTGGCATAGTTCTTGTATGACAATACAATTTTCCTAATTTTACCACCTGTATATTAAACAATATTATCTATTTCCAAAAATTTTATGTGGAAGCAATAATTTCCTTTGAAATTGAAAGCTAAATATAATAAAACCCTTGGGAAAAAATGACCATTTATAAGTTAACAATTTCCCGTGTCACCGTAGATGACGTGGTTAATATTAGAGCTGTAATGATGTTTTGCACATGAAGCCTGATGAGGTGTAAAAATGGCCTTCCTGTCCCCTCAGCCACATCCTCTCACCCTGTAGCCATATCCTCTCACCCTGCAGCCATATCCTCTCACCCTGCAGCCACATCCTCTCACCCTGTAGCCATATCCTCTCACCCTGTAGCCATATCCTCTCACCCTGCAGCCATATCCTCTCACCCTGCAGCCACATCCTCTCACCCTGTAGCCATATCCTCTCACCCTGCAGCCATATCCTCTCACCCTGCAGCCACATCCTCTCACCCTGCAGCCATATCCTCTCACCCTGCAGCCATATCCTCCACCCTGTAGCCATATCCTCTCACCCTGTAGCCATATCCTCTCACCCTGTAGTCATATCCTCTCACCCTGTAGCCAGTTGCAAACAAAAACTGCACAATTATTACACACAACTGAAACAAGCAGAATTTTCGAAGACTGCATGAAGCCATTTTGATCGCCTCACGCAGGGGTCTCGTTTGAGTGGGGGACAGGGGGACTTGCTCCCCCTCCTCCCCCACTTTTTGGAGCCTGGGGGACAGAGTATCTTTTGTCCCCCCCACTTTTCTAGGTGAGAATTTTCAAGATGAATAGCTCTACGCCGTTTTTTTTTCTTTAATGGAAAAATCCTTTCAATGCAGCACAGTACAGTTCAGGTGATATGAAAATCATTCCCTGCTGAGAGGGGCAGGTCGCGTGGTCACCTGAGTCAAGGATTAAGACAGTTTAATCCCAGCAGATGTATTTTTACTTAGGTCAGTCTTGACGTATGCACCACCCCTGATGCCTGAGCCAGTGAGAATCAAACTAAAAGAATAAGTAGTGGAAAACAGAATTTCTACTGCCTACCACCACAACAGTAGTGCAAAACAGAATACCAGACTGGGGGTGGCTGCAGCAGCGGGTTTGAATTTATGCATATGTGCTAAGTGGAGGGAGAGAGAGAGAGAGAGAGAGAGAGAGAGAGAGAGAACCGCAAAGGAAAATAGAAAAAAACGATACGAATGTGGGAAAGTGTGTGTGTTCGGGACACTCACGCCAGATCTCGAGTTTTCATTGGCCCATCCATTCCGCTATTTTTCTTCCAGCAGCCAATCAAAATACAGGGTTTATTTCCGAACATAAACAGACAGTATGGACGCCATTGCATCTCGTATGGTACTTGCTGTGCCGATGTGTGGTATAATTCATTATAATTTCATAGGTTATTACGCAAAATAACTGTAATTCCTTATATGCACAGAGAGATAAAGATAGCAGGTAAATGATGCACCAAGAGTATAGCGTTGACAGTCATTTTTTCAGTACTAAAAGTGCTCAAGAAATTTGTGGTACCGAGAAAAAAAAAAAATATTTTGCGGTAGAACGGAGGGAAGTTAGCATGCAGGTATCGATAATACTACCATCTACGAGAGTACCCTGATGACCAAGGATACTAGTGACATGGAGATGTCTTTGCTAGGGCAACTCCAGTGCCTTCTAATTTATTGCTGGTGTTTCCATTTTCTCTCTAATGAAACAGTAGACCTCTGGTAACATTATGTACTGAGTGTTTTTACATACTTGTCCTCTGAAAGGAGTATTAGCTATTAACTTAAAGTAACTTCAAGAAAGCTGTCAATATGTGGGGAAAAGATAGTTTTTCTTTAAGACATTGGAACAAATGCGACAGTAATGATGTCAATTTATTCCTGATGACATAAAACATCAAATCTAGGAAAGTTTGTGGTGACATTATGGGGAAATATTCCAAGTGTTTGCCCCCCCCCGTGGCAAATTTCCTGGATACGCCACTGGCTCACCCCCCTCTCTCTCACATACCTCCATCCCATCCTTCCATCTCATCTTAGGCCTTCCCTCCCTCTCCTCCCCCCCTCCACCTCACTCACATACACTCTCCTCGCTTGTCTCTCGCTCTCCATCCTCTCCACATGGCCAAACCACCTCAGTGTATTTTCTCCTAACGCTTTCTATCACGTTCACATTAACACCACAACGCTCCTGCACTTCCTCATTTGTCAGTCTGTCTTTCCTTTTAACTACACATGCTCCTCTCAATAATCCTCTCTCCATCCCCCACCCTCAGCGAAACATATTTCTCATTTGCAATGAGCCTGGTATGGTGTGGGTAACAAGACAGCCAGGCACCGCGGAGCTGGGCATCACACGTACACACTCCCCACCCGACATTAGGTGACTGAAGGCGAGGGAGGGGGTAAGGTAACCGTTGGTGTGGCAGATGCGATCATGCGAGTGTAGACGGCTTGGCGCCATGGGCTAACCGTCGGAGATGTACACCCAACCCTAGCAAGAGCGACACTGAGGCTCACTGACTCTGGGCTGCTGGCATGGGGGTTTTATAGGTAGAGGCAGACTGATGGGCGCCGCATTGGGGGCGGGGCTTGCAACAAGGGAAACTCCCATAAAATAGAGGGGAGCCTTATGTAACTTCGACGAATCTATATAGTGATCAGTCTTTTCGTTTTTTTTTTTCTCTCTCTCTTGTTCTTGCGTTGCCTCTATATTAAGCCCCGTACACACTGGGCATCAAGTTGTTGAAAATCACCATGTCACTGCATCACCCTCGCGTGATGGTAACAGGCAAGCAGCGTGGAGTCAACCTTGTATGTGCTGCCCTCGCGCGACGATGACGACTCACGTTGGCCTTGACAATCCAATGGTGCCACTTGTACAAATTTTGTGGGTAATTCACTGTCAGATTTTGAAAACTGTACAGTACTGAACGTAGGCAAGATCATGGGAGATATTACATACAACTTAGATAACAAAGTAATTAGTAAATCGGAATGCGAGAGAGATCTAGGAGTTATGGTTAGTAAGACCTCAACCTAGGCAGAAGTGTATTGATGCTAGAAATAAAGCAAATAGGCTCCTACGATTTATATCGAGGAGCAATTTTGCAACTTTATCTAGCATTAATAAGGCCACATTTAGACTACGCCGTGCAATTTTGGTGTCCGTACTATTGAATGGATATAAAGTCGCCTGAAAACGTACAGAGAATAATGACAAAAATGACACATGATGTTCGGAACCTGCCACATGAAGACAGACTAAAAAAGACTAAATCTGCACCGACTAGGAAGACGTAGAGTAATGGGAGACTTAATTGAGGTGTTTAAGTGAAGGAAGGGAATAAGTAAAGGAGATATTAGCAAGGTACAGAACTTAAAGTGGGCATACAGGATAGAACTAGAAGTAATGGTTTCAAACTGGAAAAATTCCGTTCTAAGAACATAAGAAGACAGGATAACTGCAGTAGGCCGGTTGGCCCATGCTAGGCAGCTCCTAGAAGAGTAACTGAACTACTAGAATGATATAAGGATAGCAAAGAAGATATGAAGTGCTATGAAAAGGATGCAAAGGCACTGCACTGTATTTTTCTGCCACTGAACTGTGTGATATAAGCTGCAAAAAGACAAAAACCTAGGCCAAGTTAAGGCAACAAAAGTATAGTGTGTAGTTCACACTTTAAATCCATAAAGATTTTTGTTCATTCTCAGCATACAGTAATTGTCATAGCTCAGTGGCAGAGGACGACTGTACTAGGGTTCAACATCCCTTCCACAGAACTTCATTATTAGCGCCATGATGATGATCTGTTACAGCTCAACATTCAAGATGGCAAGTCTACGCCTAGATAAAATGACCTGAGTATAGCTGACGCCTAGTGATGTAGTGGGTGAAGGCACTGCGGCTTGATGGGGCCAGTCAGGGCTTAGATCTGAGGCACAGTTGAGGTTTGCTGATTACATTGCCATTCAGGATGCTGGCCAACCTTGCCCTAACCCCACTGTGGCAGGGAATAAATATACTGTATGCGATGTATCTTATGGACATCCAGCTGATTTCAAGTACTGTGTTTTGGTGGCAAAGCTGGCCTGCAATGCTATAAAAAAATATATATATATATATATGCCTGTCACCCCTTATAACAATACTTAAGACTGAAAATCATTGAGGATCAGCTAAGTTAAACTACTGCTTTCTCAAAACAAAAGGTGTCAGTCAGAAAGGTAGTCCCACAAGAGGTGAGGCGAGGTGTTAATGAGAGGTATTCCCGGGGGTGGGGTGGGGTGGGGTGGGGTGGAGGCAGGTGTGAGGTAAGGTATGAGGCTGAACCCCATGTGATTATAGTGCTCCAGGCTGTCTATTAATATCTATATTTATTTATCTATCTAGCTATTTTTAAACCTATCTATCTATCCATCTACCTATGCATGTCTACCTATCTGTATATATATCTATCTGTAGTTCTATAACATTTTCTCCTTCTCTCTCTTCCCCACAATCTCTCCCCACTTCCCTTCCCTAGCTTCCTCCCCACCTCTACCTCCCATTTTGTCTTCCACTCCCTCCACTTCACCTCTCCCCCCCCCTCCCTCTCTATCCCTCTTTCCTCCTCAACTACCCCCTTCCAAACACCCCCAGGGCCTCCCCCCACCCAACACCCCAGGGGAGGAAGACCGCCCCTGAGATTTACCTGATAACCCACGTGTACCTTGCCTACCTCACCTGTTTTACCTGTGTGTGTGTGTGTGTGTGTGTGTGTGTGTGTGTGTGTGTGTGTGTGTGTGTGTGTGTGAAGAAAATGTATGTGTAATTCATCATATGTACACGATTACAATATGCATGTGTGTACGCCTTTGTGTGTATACGTGTGCGTCTACAAATATGTGCGAATATCCTAAGCAATAATAATATTCCCTTGTGAGTTGCCAAAATAATATTACTACAGCAATATCAACGTTAATTTACAGTAATGGGATTTATGGAGAAACAAACCCGCTACATAAATACATAAAGCGCTACATACATTTACAAATCTAGCTGAAAGACTTAAACGCATTATTATTATTATTGTTATTATTATTATTAAAGTATTTGTTTAGATTTTACTGCTTAATTCTCTGTCTGTCTCCGTCTCTGTCTGTCTGTCTGTCTCTCTCTCTCTCTCTCTCTCTCTCTCTCTCACTTCCTGATAACCCACGTTCACCTGTGGCTTCGTCAGCAGGTTAAAGTCTTTTGCTTCCTCTCTCTCTCACACACACACACACACACACACACACACACAGATGAGGCCCCAGATAAGGTCCACCACTTCACACTCATTGTTTGTTTTCACGTCCACACCAATGACCTTCTCTCTCTCTCTCTCTCTCTCTCTCTCTCTCTCTCTCTCTCTCTCTCTCTCTCTCTCTCTCTCTCTCTCTGTTAACCCAGTATTTCTTTTATCTGTTTCTCTGAATTGGTCATGTTCTCTCTCTCTCTCTCTCTCTCTCTCTCTCTCTCTCTCTCTCTCTCTCTCAAAACTTTACAATCTCAACACCTTCAGTCTTTTCACCTCCAAGTGGTGGCGTGCGGTCCTAACGGGCCCAGGTTCAAATCCCGGCTGGGGCAGGGAACAGTTTAAGGATTTGAATTTCATTAAATCAGGCTTTACTGTTCTACCAGAAGACCCGTCGACATGTCGTAAAAATACCCCCGCTAATACCAATACACCAGTCCTGTATGAGTCAGCCCTAGCATGTATTCAATATGGACGGTGGGTGTTAGCGCCCAAGTGGTGACATGTAGAGGTGTATGGTATGTAGGAGGACTGCTGGGCCTTGATAGCAGGCTGTGAAGCCTATGCCTAGAGTCGGACACATAAAAAAAAAAAGTAATTTGTCTTCCCTAGGGTCATTTTCGCTTCACCCCCCCTATAAATCTTGCCCTCCTACAGCGTCCCCTTCAACGTCTCAGGCGGAACAAAGGTCAGGGGAGGCGTAACAAAGGTCAAATGAGGTCTTATCTACGTTTAAACTCCGGGATTAGGACAGTGGGGGTGGTGGTGGTCGGGTCTAAAGTAATAATGAAATAGATCATCTAAAGTAATAATGAAACTTTATCTAGCATTAGTAAGGCCACATAGATCATCTAAAGTAATAATGAAACTTTATCTAGCATTAGTAAGGCCACATTTAGACTACGCAGTACAATTTTGGTGTCCTTACTATAGAATGGATGTAATTCGTTAGAAAATGTACAGAGAAGAATGACTAAAATGATACATGACGTCCGGAACCTGTCATATGAAGACAGACTGAAAAGACTAAGTCTGCATTCGCTAGAGAGGCGTAGAGTAAGGGGAGACTTAATTGAGGTGTTTAAGTGGATGAAGGGTATAAATAAGGGAGATATTAGCAAGGTACTTAAAGTGAGCATACAGGATAGAACTAGAAATAATGGTTTCAAACTAGAAAAATTCCGTTTCAGTAAGGAAATAGGTAGAAATTGGTTTGGTAATAGAGTAGTAGACGAATGGAATAAGCTACCTAGTAAAGTAGTTGCTGCCTCTTCCATTGAGAGTTTCAAGCATAGGCTAGATAACCATATGACAAATAAGGGGTGGATATAGAATAAAGAAAATCTTATAACCAATACTAATTCATAATTTTCCCTTTTCAGGTTACACTATGATAGTCTCTATTCTCCTTTCACACTTTCCTGTAAAATGTCCACGCCAGTTTTTCTATACGGCGTGGTGTTCTTTCTGACTTTTTCCTGCCGGCTTCGGCTGGAGGGTTTGGAGGGCGGGGGAGAGCCTTCTTCTTTGCTCTCCTTATCTCATTCTAGTTGTTCAGTTACTCTTCTAGGAGCTGCCTAGCATGGGCCAACCGGCCTACTGCAGTTATCCTCTCTTTTTATGTTCTTATGTGATTGCTAAATGGTTCACGGTACTTGTCTCTCTCTCTCTCTCTCTCTCTCTCTCTCTCTCTCTCTCTCTCTCTGATGGTTTAGGCCTGTCACCCATTTTTCTTTACATCTCAGGTACACAAAAGGAAAATAGAGTCTGTGTAACATTCCTTTCATTTCTGGGTACTGACCGGGTGGGGGAGGGATTAGCACGGTGGGGGGAGGGAAGGAGAGGAGGAGGAAGTGGAGGGAAGGTGGGGTAGTGGAGGGAAGGAGGCAAAATGGAGGGATAGTGAAATGGAAGGGTGTGAGAGAGAAGGGTAGGTGAGAAAGGGAGGTTTGGGAGGAGGTGAAAGGAAGAAAAAGAAAGAAATGGAGAATGGAATAATGAGAGAGAGAGAGAGAGAGAGAGAGAGATTATGGAGACGAATGAGAACAGCAAACCAAATTACCGAAGGAAGAAAGGATGGATGAAAGAGGGAGACGAAAAGAAAAGAAAAGAATGAAGAGAAAGGAAGGAAGGAGAAAGTGAAGGAGAGAGAGAGGCCAAGGAGGAGGAGGAGAGAGATTAAGACAACAAGAGGGATTAAGGGAGGGAGAGGGAGGTATGGAGGAGGGAGAGGGGAAGGGAAGAGAGGAGGGAAAAAAAATTAAGAAATAGCCAGAGTATAAACGAAGAAGGAAGAAGTGAGAAACAATGAAGAAAGGTAGATTAATAGACAAATAGTTATACACAGATAGATAGATAGATAGATATATGGACTGACTGAGAGAGAGAGAGAGAGAGAGAGAGAGAGAGAGAGAGAGAGAGAGAGAGAGAGAGACGAAAGAATAATCCATCTTATACCAAAAAATCCAAATTGCATCTCTCTCTCTCTCTCTCTCTCTCTCTCTCTCTCTCTCTCTCTCTCTCTCTCTCTCTCTCTCTCTCTCTCTCTCTCTCTCTCTCTCTCTCAATACCGCAAAGGAGGAGGTTGAACTGTTTGCTCGACATGTGAGTTTTATTGCGGGTTGAAGGATATTGACGAGTTTGTGTGTGTGTGTGTGTGTGTGTGTGTGTGTGTGTGTGTGTGTGTGTGTGTGTGTGTGTGTGTGTGTGTGTGTGTGTGTGTGTGTGTGTGTGTGTGTGTGTGTGTGTGTGTGTGTGTGTGTGTGTGTGTGTGTGTGTGTGTGTGTGTGTGTGTGTGTGTGTGTG
The DNA here is from genome assembly GCF_032717465.1 of Coenobita brevimanus. Classification (NCBI taxonomy): domain Eukaryota; kingdom Metazoa; phylum Arthropoda; class Malacostraca; order Decapoda; family Coenobitidae; genus Coenobita; species Coenobita brevimanus. Next base: position 31,721 of record NW_027643821.1, on the reverse strand, counting down.
TGTGTGTGTGTGTGTGTGTGTGTGTGTGTGTGTGTGTGTGTGTGTGTGTGTGTGTGTGTGTGTGTGTGGCTGATCTGATGGATGGTGAAGAGATGGAAGGCTGGATGGTTATGTAAGGACTGATGCATTAGAGAAACCGCAGATGCAGACAGAGATCGAGTTGGTTTATGTCTGTATGTTTATGTATGTATGTATGGATAGATGGAATAGAAAAATATTTACTAGTCAATTTTCCGCCTGATTTTTACCTGTGTGTACGTATGGATGTATGCACGTATTTATATGCATGTCTGTATGTACATAAGAACAACATAAGAACATAAGAACATAAGAAGAGAGGATAACTGCAGTAGGCCGGTTGGCCCATGCTAGGCAGCTCCTAGAAGAGTAACTGAACTACTAGAATGAGATAAGGATAGCAAAGAAGAAGGCTCTTTTTTTCTATATCCACCCCTTATTAGTCATATGCTTATCTAGCCTATGCTTGAAACTCTCAATGGAAGAGGCAGCAACCACTCCACTAGGTAGCCTACTCCACTCGTCCACCACTCCATTAGCAAACCAACCTCTACCTATTTCCCCACCGAAACGGAACCTTTCTAGCTTGAAACCACCATTTCCAGTTCCATCCTGTATGCTCACCTCAAGCACCCTGCCGACATCTCCCCTATTTACACCCTTCATCCACTCAAACACCTCAATCAAGTCCCGCCCCTCCCCACTCCACGCCTCTCCAGCGAATGCAGACCCAGTCTCCTCAGTCCGCCCCCACATGACAGGTTCCGGACGTCATGCATCATTCCTGTCACTCCTCTCTGCACATTTTCCAACGAATCAACATCCACTCCACAGCAAGGACACCAAAACTGCACTGCGCCGTCCAAATGTGGCCCTACTAATGCTAGTTAAGAACAGGGTAGAGACTGGTTTTGCAATAGAGTAGTAGATGAATGGAATAAGCTACCTAGTAAAGTAGTTGCTGCCTCTTCCATTGAGAGTTTCAAGCATAGGCTAGATGAGCATATGACAAATAAGGGGTGGGTATAGAAAAAAAATCTCATAACCAGTACTAATTCATTCTTTTCCCTTCTCAGGTTACACTATAATAGTCTCTATTCTCCTTTCACACTTTCCTGTAAAATGTCCACGCCAGTTTTTCTATACTGCGTGGTGTTCTTTCTGACTTTTTCCTGCCGGCTTCGGCTGGAGGGTTTGGAGGGCGGGGGAGAGCCTTCTTCTTTGCTATCCTTATCTCATTCTAGTAGTTCAGTTACTCTTCTAGGAGCTGCCTAGCATGGGCCAACCGGCCTACTGCAGTTGTCCTCTCTTATGTTAATCTCCGGCACAACTTCCTACCAACAACTCTGAGAGAGAGAGAGAGAGAGAGAGAGAGAGATTCTGCACATTTACAGCCTCGTTTTTTGGAGAGGAAGACGAGAAAGAAAACTCTCTCTCTCTCTCTCTCTCTCTCTCTCTCTCTCTCTCTCTCTCTCTCTCTCTCTCTCTCTCTCTCTCTCTCTCTCTCTCTCTCTCTCTCTCATTATTTCTGTCTTGTCATTCTGTCTTTTAGCACTGTGTTTGCCTCCTCCCGCTTCTCTCTCTCTCTCTCTCTCTCTCTCTCTCTCTCTCTCTCTCTCTCTCTCTCCTTTATATCATACATCTCCACATGTCTCCACTTTGGCACTAAGACCCACCGTCCATACTGAATACACAAAGGAGTACAAAGGAAAGCAAACAGCAACAGACCTTATCGTCCTTTCGAGGCTGTTTGTTAGAGAATAGACTATGACTACGAGATCTAACTCTACATGCTGAAGGGTAAAGATAGTAAAGCAAGAAGGTTCACCCCGCCTCCAAACCCTCCAGTTAAAACTGGCAGGAAAAAGTGAGAAAAACCACCAAGTAGCATGGAATAACTGATATGGAAATTTCATAGGAAAGACTGAAAAGGAAAAGTTACATCTATAATACTGTATCAATTTCATCTATAAGGTACCACGCTAGGGCTGTCTCATACAGGACCGGTGTATTGGTATTAGCGGGGGTATTTTACTGTTAGGAAGCTTACTAACACCTCTTCCTGACCGATTTATTTCTGCTTCTGCTCCGTTACTATATTCTACTCATGCAATCGATGACGATATGAAGACATAGGAAGCCAACCAGGGGATAGTAATGAGTCGTTTGGAGAATAAATCGGTAAGGAGGAGGGAAAAACACTGTTGGGAGGAGACTGGTATGTAGGGAGAGTACGGTTTCTATAGGGTCACACACACACACACACACACACACACACACACACACGGTTCAAGGTCGGCGGATTAGCGAACTGGTGTGTATGGGGGCAGGGAAGGGGGGAGGGGGAGGGCAGCCTGGCAGGTGCTATGAAGAGGGTAAACGGGATGGGGGGTGGGGGGGATGGGGGAAAGGAGTCGTGAACGAAGAGTGACGGACAAGCCGGGGGAAAAGAGAAAATATGACATTTGCCTCGCCTCACCTGTCCAGGTTTCTCTGTCCATGACAAGGGCGTAGAGGAACGATGAAAGAAGAGAGAGAGTTGAAAATAGAGAATGCTTACTAGGTTAATGGAGGAGGAGGAGAGGAGAGAGATAAGCAAGGAGAAGGAGGTTGGAGCTGACTGAAACAAGAAAAAAGACGATAAAGAGATTAAAAAAATAGAACGAAATGATGCAAAAAATTTAGGTTCTGCAATTCCTCTCATGCCTTCGTCATTGTGCCGTTGTTTATCGTTCAGTGTCTTTATTTGTTCCCCCCCCCCTCTCTCTCTCTCTCTCCTGTAATCCCCCCCCCCACAACCCTCTCTCCCCTTCCTTTCTCTCTCTCTAATCGCTTCCCCACTTTACACCTCAATCAATTTTCTCACCACCCTTCTCTTTTCTTCTTTCCTCCTCTCTTTCTCTTCTCTCCTCCCACTTTCGTGTCTCTTCTTTCCTCTCTTCTCTCCTTTCCTCTCCTCTCTCCTTTCCCTCCTTCTTTCCCTTTATCTTTTCTTTCACGTTTTTCTCTTTTCTTTCTCACTTCTCTTTCTCTCCCTTCTTTCCCTTTTCCCCGTGTATTTCTTTCCCTCTTCTTCTTTTTTCGACATCTCCTTACACTTCCTCTTTCTTATGTCGTCTGTGTTCTTTCCTGTATCCTACCTCCTTTCCCCCTTTCATCTCCTCTTTTTTTCCCTTTTGCTTTCTTTTCCTTCCCTTTCCTGTTGTTTCTCTTTCTCCCCTCTCTCTCATGTATCCCTCTCTGTTCCATTCTCTTTTCCATATACCCCTTAACTTCATCTTTTCTTTCTCCTCTCTGCTCCTTTCCACATTCTTCCTTCCACCTTCCTTGCATTCTTCTCTTTATGTACTCTTTCCTCTATAATTCCTCCTCCTCCTCTTCCTCTCCCCTCCCCCTCCACACACACACACACACACACACACACACACACACACACACACACACACGTAGGCGCCCCAAAAGTACGGGACGGTACTGTAGGGAAGTACGGTACGGTATGGTATTTTTTTCACCAGTAAGAACGGTGCCAAATTACGGTACGACATTTCTTTAAGTACGGTACGGTACGAAATTCCTTTTTTTTCCGTGCCTTTTCCGTACCCATTGCCGTGCTTAATTATTCCAATGTGACTGTCCACTGTCCAGAATAATCCAGATGACAAATACTGACTTGTAGATAGGATAACCTAATTGTTTCCCTGACCAATGTTTTAAGATATAACCTTATGTTTTAGCGTGTGTGTGTGTGTGTGTGTGTGTTACAGACTTATAAGGTAATATTTCTGGTCAAGCCATAATGAACATAGAATAGTGTATACTTTTAGATGGGAGACATGTAAGTAATTACGAGAAGCATATGATAATGGTTATTATATACAGTACCACTCGCTCGATGTAGTGCTGCTCTCGGGTGTCTGCGCTTTCCTCTCCTCCATCCTTCTTTCCTTCCATCCTCTTCTGGCTTTCTTTCCTTCAGTCTTTCCTCGTCCTTCTGCCGTCGGGTAACTTTACACTCCCTCCTCCGTCTTTTTTTCCATCATTCTTTCCTCTTCCTTCTACCTGTGGGTGACTTTACACTGAGTGACAAGCCAAATGGTTTCCTGTACACAAGGAAGCCATTTACAGTGCTGGGTGGTAACCATATAACCAAATTTTGGCGCCTGGTGGTTTAGTGTGTAATTATTGCGCTCCAATCGGACTGAGCTGGCGAAGGTTTATATCCATGGGGTGGTTGGGGTTTATTGCTCATGTAATGCCACCCAGGGATGAGTGAGGCTGGTCACTCTCATCTTAAATATCAGGACCATCTGCCTAGGCCCGGGCTCCTACGCTCCTCATGGGGCAACGTAGGATTGGGTGATGGATGGATGAATGATATTTCCTAAACTTGGTAAGACAAAAGTACAGTACTACTGCCCAGGGGGCGGATTCTGAAAGCTCAGAAATCCTCGCAAATCTACCATCTTTGGGCGTAAGAGCAACTTTTCACTTAAGTGCATATTCTGGAGACCTAGAAAACGAGCGCAAACCCTATGCGGCGTTGTCAATTCTCCTCGTAGTTGCGCCATGTGAGGGGCAGCCCTAAGTACATCGTAAGCCTTATAACTCTCCTATTTTTACAAATGTTGTAGCTCAAACATCCCCCAAATCCTGAGAATTAAATCATGCATCAATTAATCCTTAAGTGCATACAACTGTTGCGATTTTTCAAAAAATAATAAGTACAAGTGGCACAGACCGTTGAAGACGATGCCAGAATACCATAACGGAGCAAGTACTACTTCGACATATGTGGTAAAACTAGCATTGTCGGCCAATATTGCCTTTACTACAAACAAATTATAGCCTATTGATATAATGTTCACAAAAATTCGATTAAACAAGCCAGTGTTAAGAAGAAACTCATCTAAAGTATGGTGATAGCCTACATGACACAATGTCGAAAAAATAATGAATCAGCGCACTTATTTCTTCCTCTGAGAAGTTCACTGCCCTTCTGTACATAATATTTTGGTGGTCTTCCACTGCTTCAATACTGTCTTGGAAATTATGACTGGCGGTGTGGAAACATCGTCTGCTACCACTATGACGTCATACTCCGGTATACTGTGATTGGTTACTCAGGTTTAAATAGAGAAACCTTCCGCTCCTTGATTGACCAACACTTGCCCTGGCGCAACCTGGTGTTGGTCTTAAGATTGTCGTACAACACTCTCCAGAATACCACTTATCAAAACCTCGTATGCACATCGCAAAAGTTCTCGCAGATTTTCTCGTAATCCAGACACCTCTCAGAATCCGCTACCAGCATCATTTCCAAGGCACGTCACTGAAATCAGCACCATATTTTAGCACTTGGGTAATAATCTGGTAGGTGGTGGCGACCATCATCCACTCACTTGATGTAGTGCTACCTACCTCTTCCTTAGCCTTATCATTCTTTTTCTGTCTGTCCTCCTCTCTTCCTATTTCTCCCATCTTTCCTGTCACTTCTTATTGCTTTTCTTTCCTTCACAGGTGGCTTTACATTGAGTGACAAGCCAAATGGTTTCCTGTAAGCCAAGAAACCATTTACAACGTTGGGTGGTTACCATATAACCAACCCATACGTGCTCCCTACGTGTCAACAAGTGGGTTGGTGGAGGGTTAGTGCCCATCCCTGTAAAACAGGTAACTCAGAGTCAAATGGTCACCCCTTACGGGATTATGGCGTCTGGCAATAGATAGATAGATAGATATTTCTATTATTTGACATTTGTTTTGCTGTACGTATCTCGTCTATTCCTTGCCCACTGTAGGCCTACAGAGTTAAGTGATTAATTTATAGATTTGATTATACTATCTATCTATCTATCTATAGCCCGACGCCCTAATCCCGCAAAGGGTGGCCGCAGACAAAACGCCTCCAAGTCACTCTGTCACCCACCATTTGACTCCCCTCCCCCCAACTCACCCCCCCCTCCCTCATATACCTCTCAACTCCATCCCTCCACCTCATCCTCGGTCTACCCCTCCCTCTCCCTCCCTCCACCTCACCTACATACACCCTCTTAGTCAGTCTTTCACTCTCCATCCTCTCCACATGTCCAAACCACCTCAGTGTATTTCTCCTAATCTTTTCAACCACATCCACATCTACCCCACAACGTTCCTTCACTTCTTCATTCGTCAACCTGTCCCTCCATGTCACTCCACATGCTCCTCTCAAGTAACTCATTTCCACTGCTCTCACTCTTGACTTGTTCCCCTCTTGCAAGGTCCACGCCTCGCTTCCATACGTCAGGGTAGGGATCACAATACCATCATGCAGAGACTTCTTAACTTCCATACTCACTTCCCTATTTCTCATCACTGCTTTCAGCATGCCTACAACCTTCCTTCCCTGCTGTACCCTTTCACGCACTTCATCCCCCAAAGTTCCATCCTTACTCATCACACTACCCAAGTACTTGAATGCACTCACATTCTCCATATCCTCACCATCCAACCTCACTGCACACTCTGTGACTTCATTCCTCTCAAACACCATAACTTTACTTTTGTTTACATTAACTTTCAGCTTCCTCCTCCTACACACTGTCCCAAATTCATTCACCAAACCTTGCAACTCCCATTCATCTTCACTCAACAATACTGTATCATCAGCAAACAGCAACACCGGAAGCTTCCAAATCTCACCCTCATTCGTTAGGGCCACCCCCACATCCACTGCCCTACCTTGTACCTCCTTTACGACCCCATCCATATATATATTAAACAGCCATGGAGACATTACACACCCCTGTTTCAGTCCCACATTGAGATCAAAGAACTCACTCAGCTCACCATCCACTCGCACCGTAGCCCTAGCTCCCTCGTACATACTCTTCACAGCACTCAACAATTTCCCCTCCACTCCATATATTCTTAATACCTTCCACATACCTTTCCTATCTATTCTGTCATAAGCTTTCTCCAAGTCCATGAAGGCAGCGTACACTTTCCTTCCCTTCTCTAGATACTTCTCCACTAAACATCTTAGAACAAATATCTGATCTACACACCCTTTTCCCTTCCTAAATCCCCCTTGTTCTTCTCCAACTAGCTCCTCTGTCATATGCCTAACCCTATCAATGAGTATTCTACCATATATTTTACCAGTCACACTAAGAAGGCAAATACCCCTATGGTTACCACATACTTCTCTCTCCCCTTTTCCTTTGTACAGAGGAACAATTATACCTGATTTCCAGTCCTCTGGAACCCTTCCCTCTTCCCAAGCAAACAGCAACACCGGAAGCTTCCAAATCTCACCCTCATTCGTTAGGGCCACCCCCACATCCACTGCCCTACCTTGTACCTCCTTTACGACCCCATCCATATATATATTAAACAGCCATGGAGACATTACACACCCCTGTTTCAGTCCCACATTGAGGGGGAGGAGTAGACTGTAGCACCAGTCGAGCAGGGCAGTACTCCCGAGGTGGATGGAAAGCTGATGACAGGGAGTGCTGGAGCTCCCGTTTCATCAGCCCTCAGGACTAGTTCCTGACCATTCCCCTTTGCTGAACTTTTTCAGTGTCTCAGTTACACAGAGAGTAGGCCAGCATGCTCTCCAGTACAAATTTCTCTATCTATCTTCACCAAACTACATGCACAGTACACACTACACTTCCTATTCAAAATTAACCAAAAATGGCGTTGATTCACCCAGCCTCGGAGTCCCCAGGGGGGGGGACCATAAATGCCCCCGCCATCTGCCCCTCTCCCGGTGACGACTCGAGGTGCCTGGAACCACTGTCTGACTCTCTTCTTCTTCATTTCTGCAACATTCGCGGCCTTTCATCTAACTTTCGCTCTGTTGAGCACCACCTCTCCTCCTCTAAACCTCACCTTCTTTTTCTAACGGAGACTCAGCTGTCTGAGGCAACTGACAGCAAACCCTTTTCTGTATCCTCCTACTTTCTCTATACTCATTTCAAAGCCAAAGGTGGCTGTTGTGTATACATACGCAACGACTTATCTTGCTCTCGTGTTCCTGAACTTGATTCTTCTGAATTCTCCACTCTCTGGCTTCGGCTTTCCTGTCATTCTCTGACTAAATATATCTGTGCTGTTTACTTATCCCCTAATTCTACTGACTATCAAAAATTCTTCGACTATCTTACTTCTACGATGGAACACATTCTGTCCATTTCTCCTTTCTCTGAAATCTCCATTCTTGGAGATTTCAATGTTCACCACCACCTTTGGCTCTCCTCTCCTTTCACGGATCCACCTGGTGAACAAGCCTACATCTTTTCTATCCTTAATGACCTAGAGCAGCTTGTACAGCACCCTACCCGTATCCCTGACCGCCTTGGAGAGAGCTCCAACATACTTGACCTCTTCCTCACAACTAATCCTTCTGCTTACTCTGTTAATCTTTTCTCTCCGTTGGGCTCCTCCGATCACAACCTTATTACCTTAACCTGTCCTATCGCTCCAGTACGGCCTGCGGACCCTCCAGGGAAACGTCGTCTCTGGCATTTTGGAGCTGCGGACTGGGAGGCCCTCAGGCAGTACTTCTTTGATTTTCCCTGGAATGATTATTGCTTCCATGGCCGTGAGCCATCTGAGTGTGCCTTGCGCATTACGGAGGTTATTCTCTCGGGCATGGAAGCATACATTCCTTTCTCATATCCTTTGACTAACGCAAGAAAGCCTTGGTTTAATCACGCTTGTTCTAATGCTGTCCGCAACAAGGAGAAGGCCTACAAAAGGTACCGGAGCCAACCCACCCCTGAATCACATAATCTTTACATTTCTGCCCGGAATCGTGCTAAGTCTGTTCTTCGCTCTACTAAAAATAATTTCATCCATACTAAATGCTCTCAACTCTCCAACTCGAATTCTTCTCGCTCCTTCTGGCACCTTGCCAAAAATCTTTCTAACAACTTTACCTCATCATCCTTCCCTCCTCTTTTCTACTCTGATGGTTCTGTAGCTGTTTCTTCTACTGATAAAGCAGATCTCTTCGCACAGACTTTCTCCTCCAATTCCACCTTAGACGATTCCGGTGCTGTTCCTCCATCACTTCCCCCTCTGACTTCCTCATGGCTGACATTAAAATTTCTTCAGTTGATGTATTTTCTGCCATTACTGGCCTCAGTACTAACAAGGCATATGGGCCTGATGGAGTCCCTCCTGTTGTTCTCAAAAACTGTGCTTCTGTGCTTACACCCTGCCTAGGCAAACTATTTCGCCTTTGTCTGTCAACTTGTACCTTTCCTTCTTGCTGGAAGTTTGCTCTCATTCAGCCAGTCCCAAAGAAGGGTGACCACTCCCAACCCTCCAACTATCGTCCAATTGCTTTAACGTCCTGTATTTCAAAAGTTTTCGAGTCAATTCTTAATAAAAAAATTTTAAGGCATCTTTCCTATCACAACCTTCTTTCCGATCGTCAGTATGGGTTCCGTCAGGGACGCTCCACTGGCGATCTTCTCACCTACCTTTCAGACTCCTGGTCATCCTCCTTTCGGGACTTTGGCGAAAGCTTTGCCATTGCACTTGACATCTCAAAGGCTTTCGATCGAGTCTGGCATAAATCTTTAATTTCCAAACTGCCCTCCTACGGTTTCTATCCTTCTATCTGTGCCTTCATCGCTAGCTTCCTTTCTGGTCGTTCTATAGCCGCTGTCGTAGACGGCCATCGTTCTTCTCCTAGATCTATCAACAGTGGTGTTCCTCAGGGCTCTGTCCTATCACCAACTCTCTTCCTTTTATTCATCAATGATCTTCTAAGCTGTACATCTAACCCTATCCACTCATACGCTGATGACTCCACCCTTCATCTTTCCATTCGGTTCCCGCAACGCCCATCTCAACAGTTACTTCAAGAAACAAGGGATGAGGCTATGGCACACCTAATGTCTGACTTGGCTCATATCTCTGACTGGGGTAAAAATAATATGGTTGTCTTTAATGCATCTAAGACTCAGTTCTTACACCTATCAACCCGACAAAATCTTCCACAGGTATACCCACTAATGTTTAATAATATTCAGATTAATCCTGCATCATCCTTGAACATGCTTGGGGTTTCATTTACTCGGGACTTATCTTGGAAAGATCATATTACATCTCTTGTAAAATCTGCTTCCAAGAGATTGGGTGTGCTAAGCCGACTCCGCTCTTTCTTTACCCCTGCACAATTGTTGACTCTATACAGGGGTTTGATCCGCCCCTGTGTGGAGTACAACTCTCATGTGTGGGGAGGCTCCCCACATACAGCTCTTCTCAATAGGGTGGAGTCAAAGGCTTTTCGTCTCATTAACTCTCCTCCTCTTACTGACTCCCTTCAACCTCTGTCTCTTCGCCGCACTGTTGCATCTTTTGTCTCTTTTCTATCGCTACTTTAATGGTCACTGCTCCTCTGAACTGTCTGCTTGCATTCCTCCACCTCTACGACGGGCGCGTAGCACCCGTCTGGCAGCAAACTCTCATCCCTTTTCTGTCCAACTCTCTAATGCAAGAGTTAACCGTTACTCCCAGTCTTTCATTTATGCAACAGGTCAGCTCTGGAACTGTCTCCCTCTGTCTGTATTTCCTCCTGCCTATGATCTCCAGTCTTTCAAACGTAGTGTGTCCAGGCATCTCAAAATGATCGGATCTTGAATTTGGCTCTCTATTGTATTTTGTTTTTCTCTTGGAGGGAACTGTTACTGCGGGCTCATGGCCTTTGGTTCCTTCTTCCTCGCATAAAAAAAAAAAAAAAAAAAAAAAAAAAAAGCCAATCTACACAACTTCCATATCCACTCCACAACAATCTCACCCCCATACCTAAGCATTTCACCACATACTTCATCAGTTCCTGGGGCCTTTCCCAGCTTAATCTTCTTCATCGCTTCCACTACTTCCGACCTACTGATCTCTACCTCCCTCCTCTCATCTCTTCTTCTCCCAGCCATTCCCCAACCACTTATACTCACACTGCTCTCACTCTCTACATTCAACAAATCCTCAAAGTGCTCCTTCCATCTCCTCAATTTCTCTCTCTTCTCTACCAACAATCTATTATTCCTATCTTTCACTCCCCTACTATTTCCCCTTTCACACTGCCTTACTTTCTTTACCTCCTTCCAAAACAATTTCTTACTCTCCCTCCATTTCACACTCAGATTCCTCCCAAACTCTTCATCCACTTTCTTCTTACTCTCCTTCACCAGTCTCTTAACCTCCCTTCTCCTGCTCACATATACCTCTCTCTTCTCTCTCTCATCTTCTCCCCTACCTCTAATGATTTGGATTAGGTATTTACTGTAGGGCCGGCTGCAGCATTGCTACTTGACCCGTTAAGTGGTTGAGTTTTATCATAGTCTGATTTAAACACAATTTTTAAAAGAAAATTCTAGTACAATCCAAATCAGTAATCCTTAATTAAATCCCATTGCCATATGAATGTAAATCAAATGTTAGGTCAATTACCTCACACACACACACACACACACACACACACACACACACACACACACACTTAATATATAATTTCCACTAACAGCAAAAAACACAAATATAATAAGCGAGTATTGAAACTGGACGAGGAGTTGCTTGCAAAAATAATTTATATTATCGATTAATTTTCACAGAAACGTAATGGCAGACGTTTTTTTTCATTCATTCATTGCCGGACGCCATGTATCCCAAACGGGGTGGCCAAGGGCTTAGAGTTAATTGTTTTACAGGGAGGGGCACTAATCCTCCACCAACCCCACTTGACACGTAGGGAGAACATTATGCCAACAGCATCTGGTGTTCCCAGGCGGTCACCCATCCAAGTACTAACCAGACCCAACGTTCTCTCATAAATGCATCTTTAAAAAGTACTTATTTTCTCAGGGCAACAGGAGCCTTATAGAAGAGACATGAAATATGGTTACAACAATAATCAATTGGACGGATGGATCATTACACCAGTTTCAATGCTCACTCTTCATTTATACAACATGGACCATGCATAGCATCTCTTCCACTCTGTCATGCATTATCTTGTGTGTTGCGGGGACAGTCTCAGCCAGTGTCATCACTTGCCTATCCGGCACCATTTATTCATGTCCTACTCACACACACACACACACACACACACACACACACACACACTCACTCACTCACTCACAGACAGACAGACAGACAGACACACACACACACACACACACACACACACACACACACACACACTCACTCACAAACAGACAGACAGACAGACAGACAGACAGACAGACACACACACACACACACACACACACACACACACACACACACACACACACACACACACACCAGCAGACTGAACCACCCCTGTAGCACATAAGATGTCAGTGGGTGTGTTTCTAGTGATGTGTAATTTATGGACTACCCTGCATCATGCTCTGATTTCTCACGTGTTGTGGTATTGGCTCAGTCTGCATTACCTGTGTCTACCCTCCATCATTTTCTGCATCTCATAACCCTTTTCATGTCTTACGTTCGCTGATTGCAAGGCTGATTTATAATTTCGAGAAGCAGCCAAAATATCTGCACTCTTCACACCAGCAGACTGACGCATCCCCATAACACAAAATTGAGGAGTGCAGTGTATGGACTACCCTGTATACAGTTACAGTACAGGTACGTCATAAGGCTTTCCCTCTTACCAAGATTTGAATGATGTGGTGGATCACCTACAGTACTTATCTATATTGCCTAATGCCAGATGTCTAATTCCAGAGGGAGTGGCCACAAAAAAATTGCCTCAGTGTCACCCTGTCCTCGGCCATCAGGCTGTCCTACCTACAACTCACACCACTCTCATTCATATACCCCTCCACCTCATCCTTAGACTTCCCCTCCTCCTCACTCACACTCTCCAGTTCAATCATTCATTCTCCATTCTCTCCACATTACTAAACCATCCCAGTGTTTCTAATACTGTATATGAATGGCAGACGTACAGTATGAAATTAGGTACGAAAGTTCGGAACGAAATGTCATGTTATCGCACCAGTACGGTACGGTTCTTTATGTATGCAACGAAACTACGGTGCGGTGTTTTGAAACTATCGGAATTATGATATTTTTTCCGTACCGTACCGTACTGCCACCCTTGGCGCCCATGAACACACGCATTTCTATAACACCCCCCCCATACATCCGTATTCCACCCTTCAACCAGCCTCTACACACACACACACACAGACACACACACACGTAGGCGCCCATGAACACGCATTTCAACAACACCCCCCCCCACATCCGTATGCCACCCTTCATCCCCCCCCCCACACACACACAAGATTATATTGAAATGGGGAGAGTCGGACGGGAAAGGGAGTGGGGAAAGTGAGAGGGGAGTGGGGAGAGTAGGCAGAGTGGACGTGGGAAAGGATTGTAGAAAATGAGAGAGGGTGTGAGGAGTGTGAGAGGGGAATGGGGAGAGTGGGGAGAATGAGAGGGGAGTGGGGAGAGTGGCAGTGGAAGGGGAGTGGGAAGAGACTGCGGAAAATGAGAGAGGAATGTGGAGAGTAGGTCAGTGGGTAGAAAGTAGGTTCAGACGGAGGGTACCACAGCTATAGTGACGTTTGATGACTTTCCTTGGAGCAGCAGAGAGAGAGAGAGAGAGAGAGAGAGAGAGAGAGAGAGAGAGAGAGAGAGAGAGAGAGAGTGTGTACGTAGTTACTCTTATGCCTGTTCACAATCGTGTGTGTATTAAAAAAAACTGTCATGAAAAAAATCCCTTCTCATGGCCAAGATATAATTTTTTCTGCTAAGGTTTGACCAGCTTTTCTGGATCGAAATATCTGTGTCATCCCCCTCCCCCCCCCCTCTCTCTCTCTCTCTCTCTCTCTCTCTCTCTCTCTCTCTCCGTCATTGCCTACAGCTAAAGACAAAAACACAGACACATTATATTCACTACAGTACTTTTCCCTGCCTCACCCTGGCTCTACCTCCCTCTCCCTGCTTTTTCCTACCCGTTTCTGCCTCTCCCTGCCAGTCTCTGCCTCACCCTTCCTCAGTGTACGTGTGTGTATTTGTACGTGTGTGAATTTGTGTGTGTGTGTGTGTGTGTGTGTGTGTAAGTTTGTGTAATTATGTGCCTGTGGGTGTATGTGTCTCACCACAATGCACCGTTAGACACCCACTCCACCCCACCACCAAACACCTTCTTCATTTCTTGCCACAGAAAACTTTAATATTCATGGATCATTTTCAAAAATCAAGTTCGAGTATGTTTTACCGTATTGTGATGAAAAAAAAAACTGCAATATTGGGATCAGATATGAGTACAGAGATGTTTTATATAAAGTGCGAGACTCAGTGGGCAATACGTATGGTGTTAGCTTGGCTGGTGCAGGGCATCTGTGTTACCATGGCAACCTGCCCACCTCACAACACACACACACACACACACACACACACACACACACACACCTCTATCAGCAAGGCCCATCATAGAATACTTGTGTGTGTGTGTGTGTGTGTGTGTGTGTGTGTGTGTGTGTGTGTGTGTGTGTGTGTGTGTGGTTAGGTATGTGGATGTGTTGTGTGTACGGTGGGGTAAGGGGTGTACGGTTTGATGTGGTTGCAGTGTGTGTGTGTGTGTGTGTGTGTGTGTGTGTGTGTGTGTGTGTGTGTGTGTGTGTGTGTGTGTGTGTGTGTGGTTATACGAGTATGTGGTTGTGTGTGGTTATGTATGTGTGTGTGTGGGGGGTGTTGTTGGGTATGTGGATGTGTTGTGTTCACGGTGGAGTAAGGCATGAACGGTTTGATGTAGTTGCATGTGTGTGTGTGTGTGTGTGTGTGTGTGTGTGTGTGTGTGTGTGTGTGTGTGTGTGTGTGTGTGTGTGTGTGTGTGTGTGTGTGTGTGTGTGTGTGTGTGTGTGTGTGTGTGTGTGTGTGTGTGTGTGTGTGTGTGTGTGTGTGTGTGTGTGTGTGTGTGTGTGTGTGTGTGTGTGTGTGTGTGTTCACTACACGTCAAACTACTTTGGTTATACATAAAAAGACGTGCTATTAAAGTTTGGGCACAACTATAATACAATGTTCTATGAAGTCAACTACACTCATAATAACGCGACACTTCGTCTCCTCTGTCTGTCTCCTTACCCTGCGTCTGTCTGTCTTCTAACTGTCTGCCTCTGTCTTCCTGTCCCTCTATTGCAAACCACAAACTTCTCAACTCTCCACAACGTCCTAGATTATCATTGTATCACGCAGTATATTATTTTTTCATTGTAAATGCCCCAAATTTTCGTCCTTTTGCAGCTTACTTCACATGGGTCATTGGCAGAAACGGACAACGCTACGGCTCTCTGTCCATACCACTTTTTTGTGACTTACATTTTCTAGCATTAATCTATTGCTACAACTCAGCATTCAGGTTGGAGGGATGGAAAATTTGGGCCAAGTTAGAGTAAAAGGAGTACAGAATTAGCAGAAGCCAAATAGCATACCTTTGGAGGGTGCAGCGGGAACAAGGCAAGATCGCAGGAAGGAGGACAATGGAGGGAAATCCAGCAAATCCAAGCAACAGCCTATGAAGTGACGCCAACAACACTTGTGTCTCACACTCGGTTCAAACGCCCGTCCACTTTATCACTAAACACCTGTGGTTCTGAAGTATGACAAGAGAAAATAAAAACGTAAGTGCCAAATTCAATGTAAGTGCCAACTTAAGTGTGAACAAAAGTGCCAACTCAAATGTCAACTTAAGTGCAAACTCAAGTGCCAAATAGTGTCAGCTCAAATGCCAATTCAAGTGCCAACTCAAGTGTCAAGTCACAACTCAAGGCCCAACTCAAATCCCAATACAAGGCCCAACTTAACTGTCAATTAAAGTGACAATTGAAGTGCCAACTCAAGTGGTGACTTAAATGCCAACTCAAGTGTTAAGCTCCGACTCAAGTGCCAACTTAAGTCCCAAAACAAGTGCCAGCTTTACAATTGCCAACTTAAGTCCCAACACAAGTGTCAGTTTAAATCCCAACTCAAGTAGCAACTAAAGTTCAAACTCAAGTGCCAAATCAAGTCCCAACACAGGTACCAACTTGGGTCCAAACACGAGTACCAACTTTAAGTCCTAACACAAGTACGAACTCACGTCCTAACTCAAGCGCTACCTTAAGTCCAAACTCAAGCTCCAACTTAAGTCTCAGCTCAAACGCCAACGTATGCCCCAACCCAAGTGCCAGCCTAAGTCCCAACTCAAGCACCCAACTAAGTCCCAACTCAAGCACCAAACTAAGTTCCAACTCAAGGGCCAACCTACGTACAAAAGTCCCTACTCAAGAGCAAACTGAAGTGCCAACTCAGGTGCAAAACGTGGTCCCAACTCAAGTGCCAAATTAAATTCCAACTCAAGCGCCAACTTAAGTACAAACTCAAGAGTGAAGACATAGGAAAAAAATATCTTTAACTTCTGCAGTAAATTTCAAAGCATGGACAAGAAGTATGACGTCTGGAACTGTCTCCCTCTGTCTGTATTTCCTGCTTCCTATGATCTCCAGTCTTTTAAACGCAGTGTGTCCATTCATCTCGAAATGATCGGATCTTGAATTTGGCTCTCTCTTGTATTTTGTTCTTCTCTTGGAAGGAACAGTTATTGCGGGCTCGTGGCATTTGGTTCCATCTTCCTCGCATTAAAAAAAAAAAAAAAAAAGATGTGGAGTAATGAGAGAGAGACGTTGGCGAGTCGGAGGTCGTAGAAACAGGGATGATGATGCTGGAAAAAAAAACTTACGATCTTATTTCTGTCGTAAATTAAGATTTTTTAAAAGAACAAGAAGGAGACGAGGATTAGAAGTACAATTTGAAGTTCCAGGTTCGTCTAAAACGCGAACCTGGTGGACTGCAGGCTGAGGGCGGTATCCTAGTAAGGCTATGAAGCTTACTAACACCTCCTCCTTACCGATTTATTTCTAATTCTGCTCCGTTACTATATACTTGTGTGTTATTCATGCAATCTATGTCGATATTGAAAAGACATAAGGAGGAAACCCGGGGATATTAATGAGTGGTTTGGAAGATAAATCGCTAAGGAAGAGGTGTTAGGGAGCCTCCTTACACGACGAGAATACAGGACTGAATCTCTCTCTCTCATCTGCAGCCTTCCATAAAAAAATACAGGTAAGCTTGCTGTTCTTTGTGTAAATCCTGTCATAGCAATAACAGGTGCTGGAGAGGAGGGTCTTGGCCTCATGGCTTCGATAAGACCGCGTGGCTCTGATGCCTGGTCACACAAACGTCCCTCAGTTGCCACCCTATTCCCCAAAAGAGTAATGGTGGACTGTAGCAGAAGGGTAACTTTAGCCAGGTGTTTACTGGGTTCACATTTCAGATGAACTTGAGGCTGTATCAGCTACCAGTACTACTAAGATTTCTCACTGCACGTGGGAGGAAGCCAGTCACATCAGGACATATGGAAGTGAAAAATGGCTGACGAAGAAAGGGAAACGAATGAATTAATGAGAGAAGAATAAGAGATGAAGGAATGAATGAGGGAGAGATGAAAGTGAATGAATAGATATGACAAATAAAAAGGAGCAGGTAAAAGACAAGTCATAAAGAATTGTCAACGCCGTCAGCCTCACTTTGTCAAACACCAAGTTTTCCTGCTTAGGTTCTTGATTTTACTCCCATCTTCAGCTTTATGTTAGGCTTTCCTGTCTCGTCTGCCTTTTATTTTGCTGATCCTATTATACATATATTTCCTCCTCTGTCATTTTTTTTCATTGTACATTTCTTGCCTTCTTTGTCTTTTTTTTTTTTGTTTTTTTTTCAGATTTTACTGTGTATTCCTTGCCTCTTTTGTCACTTTTTTTTTTATTGTATATTATTTTTGACACCACCTGCCTACCTGTCAGCCTGCCAGCCAACTAGATTGCTTTCTTGCCTGCATACTATATATTCCTATATGTTTTGCCTGGCGCTGATGAGAAGCCTGTGCGTGGTGGCGTTGGACACCCTGGGTGGAGCAGCTGCGACATGCATCCGCGAGCCAAACCTCCATATATTTCCCTGCACCTCGCCGTGGGGAGGGTGTGCATGGAGAGTCTGTTTACCGAAGTGCATGATGGCAACAGAAGATGAGGAAGATACGAGTGATATGTCTGCATGACTAATGTGCCTGAGGGTTCTGCTATCTGAAATGCGTGGTGGCTGTTGCCAATGGACAGGAGACTCAAAGGGTGAGACAGGCAGTCAGACGGACGGGTAGACAGAGCAGGTTGTTGCTTAACATCGGTTAGTCTAGCTGAGCAGACCCGTCAACCACAATCAGAAACTGCTCCTACGGGGCCGTCGTACAGGTACAGTACAGTACATGCAACGTGTAGATATCCGTAACCCCAGTGTGGTAGACAGCGTCTCACAAGAGTCAGACCAAGGCCCTTCTCATGGCCAGGTGCAGGAAACTATGAGTGCACAGTGCCACCACGTGTAGGCTCCTCCTCAGCACCTGGGGACGAAGGCTGACAGGTAATGAAGCCAAGAGGAGGGAGGAAAAGGTGGTGACGGCGGCACTATCAGGGAGGAGAAAGGCTTGGCGTTAACAGTGTGGGTGATGTTCCCGGTAACTAACTAAGCTTTACGACCACACGACACACCATTTATGCCCCTCTCGTTGGCATGGCACACAGCAACACTTCTTCTTAAGCCAATTGTTTTGCGTATCACACCTTATTGTTGCTTTAAGTGCTATATTATTATCCGTTTAGTTTGCCTTAGTAACACACGAGGATACTTTGACCCATTATGCAAGGTATTTAAGGAAGGTTTCAGGATGTATCGTCAGCCGCACGAACACCATCTTTTGTAAAGTGTTCCCCTGCAGGGAGACAGCCACGGAGGAGGAGGAGGAGGAGGAGGAGGAAGAGGAGGAGGAGGAAGAGGAGGAGGAGGAGGAGGAGAAGGAAGACAACGACGACGACGACGATGATAATAATGATGATGACACGCACGCACGCACATGCACCTGCGTTGACTGGAATATTAATATCCTCCAGTGTTCCGTGTTGTTGGAAGAGGTAGGCTCGGCAGGCAGTGAAGCAGACAGGGAGACTAGAGAAGCATGTAGACGTACGCTGAGACACGTTTGTATGTCCCGTCGCCAGCATATGTTTTTACCAGACGTAAAGGCAAACACACGCACCCTAACACACTCCTGCATATCCCGTCACTAGCATATGATTTTACAAGACACAGAGGCAAGCACACGCACCCTAACACACTCCTGCATGTCCCGTCACCAGCATATGATTTTACAAGACGCAGAGGCAAGCACACGCACCCTAACACACTCCTGCATGTCCCGTCACCGGAACAGGATTTAACAAGGGGCTTAGACAAGGTAATGAGAATTATGAGATGTAAGTTCACCCGACTCGAGCAGGCTGTGACGTCAGGGATAATAGAGAGAGAGAGAGAGAGAGAGAGAGAGAGAGAGAGAGAGAGAGAGAGAAAACGAATGTGATGGTATACCAATGTAAACTGGCAATTTCCTAATCATTTGGTAGGTGTTTAGTGTTGCTATACTCTCAACCAGTGATCTCTGTCAATATTTTCAGTTGTCTCTCAATCAACCAGCTTACAGGCACCTGTGACGTCGGATCTGTTTCTGTATGACCCTGTATACGACATTCCTATATTCTCTGAAAACAGATAGTCCTTCTTGAAGACATGTTTTATATTTCAAAAGCATAGCATTAACTTCTTCATTGCTCTGCATGCAGTTTAGGATGCAAATAAAAATAACCCCTATAGGCTGGGGAGGTGATATCACAGGGCAGGTAGGTGAGTGGCTGGCAGGGACCCTCAGTCTGGATTATCTGTGACGTCATGCACAGACAGACACGTTTTTGCCCCCCCCCCCCTCCGTGTTAAACTACCTTATAATCTCTTTACCTTGGGCGTAGAAGCAAGATAACATTTTAACACGTGTTTGTAGGCACCATTTCAAGTCAGGGGTATATTCTAAAATATTACAAATTTCTATATGCAGCTGGTACTGTGTATTGGAGGAAAACGGAAGATAAAATTTACAGGCAATAATGGAACTGTATTAAGCAACAGTCATCCTCCAAAACAATGTCAGATGTTTTTGTAATAGCAATGAAACTTTATAAAGGACGTGTTATCAAAAAGGCGATCCGTAACATGGACTCTGTAAATGTTAACAAGAATCACAGACGCTAGCTGACAGGAGCACATGCTTGGCTTCGCGTGTAAACCACAACTGTCATCTCTCTCATCTTCCCTCACACAGACACGCCACTTGTTACTCGTGCCCTGAGGTTGACTAGCACGAAAAATCTTGCATAAGGATGAAATAAACTGCTAAATCTGTCCTACGTTGTAGCTTTCCTGACTACGTGTAGACCACAACAGCCAGTCTCTCTCATCTTCCCTCACAAATACGCCAGATGTTATATTGTGCTCTTGGGTTGTCTGAAGAAGAAAAGCTGCTTAGGGATGGAGAAATAATATAGCTAAATATGGCCAAGACTAATATCCAGTATCACCTAACGTTTGTGCGAGTGGCAGAGTTTAATAGTTATAAGGCATCTCTTGCTATTGCCCATTGTTATGTAAAATATTCTCTCCTCAGTCCCTGCTTGTCCTTTACCCCCCTCCCTCCTTTCCTCAATCTCCCCATCCCTCCATTTCACTCCCTCTCGCTCCATCTCTCCCTCGCCTTCCATCGCTCTCCATTTCCCCCCCTCCCTCCCCCCCTCCTTGCTCTTCCCTTTCAAGTCTCTATTTTTGACAGCTGCCCATCTCACCCACGCCGGTATTCGTGACCTGTTTTCCTCTAAGCATCAAGCTCTGTTGGAATCATTCTCTATTTGTTCCTCGATATTTTGGCTAAGAAATTCCGTCTGTATATCAGCGTCCTAACAAACCCAGGGCGCCTGTAATATTAAAACAATAATGCTTACCCCTATCAAGCTTATGGCGAATTATTCACGCTGTCCCTAAAAGACTTTAGAGACTCTTCGGACTGTAGTTCTTATATATAGTCGTAGATATAGCCTTCATTAACCCCCTCTATTTTTTTCAGGCAGGGAAGAAGGAACTAATGGCCAGAAGCCGGCAAGCCTTTTACAACAGAAAATTGAAAAGAAAAAAAAAGCCAAAGATGAAGTTAAATAATTTTGAGACATGTAAATTAGAAAATGTCATGCCTTTGAAGGGGTTAACATCATTGCCTAGACTAAGCCTCGTCTTACTACAGGGCAATTTTTTCACTTTATAGAAACACCGTAATGGGTTAGTCTCAAAGAACGTCCTTCCTCTGAAAATTAGGAGTATTAACGCCTAAGTTTTTATGCATTTCAAAAGTTTAGGACCCCAAACTGAACTGACAGCTTATATACCCTCTCCGGGAGAAGGTTATAAAGATGAAATTATACTTATTAACAGTGACAAGTTTTATTATACTCTAACGTGCCGATAGGCAGAGGTGGCAACAACATCCACTCTCCTGTAGTGCTGCCTACTTCTTTGTTTCAGTCCTCCTCTTCCTGTATCTTTCATCCTTCCTGTCTATTATTCTACCCACTTCAGGCGAGTGCATCACGTAACAAGCCCAATAGTTCCCTGTTACCCAGAAAACCATATGCAACGCTGAGTGGTAACCATACACCCACATAACAGGCCGATGTGCAGCAGACTATGGTGCCCCTGTTAAAAAAGTCCAGTTCTAAATGTGACATTTATCCAGGTAATAAACCGATACTCTTCCCACTGCCTTGTTATGGCGGGGCGTCGTCTGCTGCAGGAGAATATCACTTCAAAGCATGGGAAAGTCATGTCTCAAGAATTACTTTACCCGCCACACATGCAATATTCCTCAAATCAGGCCCCCCTTTTATAAGTGACAACAGTTGTGTAAGTCTGCATAGGTTAAGGAAAGTGAAAGAACAGTATTGATTTACAAAGTAAATACATTCACACCCAATACACACGTAAAACTACATTAACTGAGAATGACTGTGTAAAGTGTACGGTGTATGACAACTTGTAGTCTACTCCACATAGCTATTTTCATAGCTAAATCCATAGTTATTCTCAATTTCTTCCAAAATATTTCCTGGCCATACCTTACTACTTTCTTCTACTAACTTTGTTCACTTATCCTTTATTTCCTATGTCCTTAGCAATTTCTTATATCTTCCACTTTATATCCCACCACACTTTCTATATTCTCCACATTTTTTCCATATCCATACAACTTAATGGGTTCACAAGGATTTTTATGGCCACACGTTAGTCAAATTTCACTGCACTATAGGCGCCTTGCTCAGCCTTCTCTGCTCCCACAAACTGCTGCTGTCTGCGGCTGCGGTAGGCCACTTGCTGAGATGGTACTTAACATCGATAGTCTGGAATTCTTGAAGTAGACGGTATGAGAGGGGCGAGAGAGAGAGTGAAATGAGGCGGGGATGTATCCGTGAGTGCTCCGGCTACTGCTTTTACCGAGACCTCTCACCCATCCAGGTCACGTTGGTTTGGCAGTGACATCATCGTCCACTCACCAGTCTTCTCAACTCGACTGAGCAGCCACGGCACATGTGGAGTTTAAAGCATTATTAATACACTTTGGTAAAATGTAATGTGTAATGTGTTTCAGACATTCAGCCACTCATTCCTCTCAGCCATACTCATTCCTCTTAATTACGAGATAAGTGGAATATGAATGAAAACTGAGGAAAACTTTCTATTCGATCCCAGACGAAGCAATGATAAGCAATTAAATCTTTTAAACACTGAACGAAAAATACACTGAATGAAGAAACCACTTGTTGGACGACGTAAGAAAGAATTAGCTTAGTTCTACACAAATAATACGCTAATTTTTAGAAATTTAATGTCATGACTTAGTCAAGACGAACCACCCTGCAGGGGCGGTTGCTTGGCTCCAATTGGAGTCTGGTCAGCTAGACATTGCTTGTTTAATAAACCAATAAATGTTCATGATTTTTCCTCAAGGAGTTAGTGACAGTTTTATGTAACCCTCCCAGAACGACACGAACAAACCACAGACTATTTAATTGACCAAAACCCTATTCAATCAGAGCTGACGGATTGGAAAAAATTGCAGACTAATACTGCAGGTACCAAAACAATGGAGGCAGTAATTAAGTGTAGTGAAGAGTCAACATTGTGCCAGCCACCGACCCAAGATGGTGGACAAAATGTGGATATGGGGGTCAGAGGGTCAGGGTGTAGGAGAGAATATGGTGGAAAAATGCTGGTAGAACAGAAATTGATCATTACTTAAAACACACACACACACACACTAATGTTCATTGTCAAACAGACCAACAGCAGTACAACTTGAACTGAACAAGCTATCAGATGGTAGCTAAGGAAAACATGACGGTAAATACATAACCTAACTAATAAACTCAAAAATTGAAGCAAGTGACGAACACAGGTCACTTTTCAATAGAACCGAAAGTTTCCCTCACGAATCCTTTATTTTCGTCAATACCTTAATGTAAAAGTAGCTATAAATCTAACTAACCCCGTTGTCAGTCCTTAATCTTGCAGTTTAAAGCCACTGCTCCACGATATGGAAAAATACAGGGGACAAGGGAAGGGGCTATGCTGCACCGCGCCTCTCATCACTACTAGCCAATTCCCACCAAACCGTACCCACTCCCTGGATGACCTACCCCACTCGTCGTTATTGCTACAGCCCAGCACTTTCCTACGAACAACCCCCAAAACAAAAACCACCTCCCTCTATATGTGGCTGTCGTAACAATGATTAATATATACATAAACATTTCAGCTGTACACATGAATTAAATGCAGATTTACAAATATTCAACCACCAGTGTCACTCAGATCACTCCTATCACCTATTCTTAAAACTATCACTATCAAATTTAAGTCCAAAATAAAGCTGTACAAGTAGTAAATATAGAACATACCTCCATAAATGGTTAATATCCGACTACCACCTTCCCACTAGATACATCAAGCTTTAGTTCAACGGCTGGATCCACTGTCGATGTCCTCTAACATCAGTCACTAATTTCTCCAACTTACTCCCTCACGTATGGACTCTGGTCTAGCGCCGTGCAAGGTTATTCACGTCCCATTGCTCCTGGTTAACTAACTAATTTCATGCAGGTTTATTTCACCTCGACTCTGAATGAAGCACCACAGCTTCACGAAAGCATGAATGTCAGTATGAAGTACTCGACTCCACGGAGGAGAAAAGATACGGAGTAACGACTCAACGTTAAAACTGCGAGGCCATTACCTTCACGCCATCTAGTGCACAAGCGAGATAAGGGAGAACGGGATATAAGAGAACGGTTACGGGGTAGACTATGTTTAGATTATGAATCGGGAATATATAAGCCTTCCACGTGACACTAAGTTAGTCTTAAATAATTATATTGTGCATGAGCATCCTTCACCATTGATAACATGAGGCTGGTGAATAGTGTCCCATATAACGTATTTTGAGACAAAGATTCATTCCAGTGATAAAAGTCTTTGATCCGGAATATACTGGATGTATTAATAATACAGACAAGAATATTATAGTGTATTTATTGAGTATATAGATGTACATGTTAGGTTACATTATTATCCCGGAAACATTCACACGGCCAACACAAACCCATAGCCGTTTGTTGTGTTAGCTCTGTTAATCCTAAGTATCAGGTGGATTGGACTGGACAAAATGCCTTGCCATTGTTTTCAGACGCACTTCTACCACATTCCTGTGGATATCTCTATACCTGTGGATATCTGTATATCTATATCGGCATCTGTCTATCTATCTGTCCATCTATCTATCTATTTGCGAGTGAATCACTTCATAACACGCGATTCATAAATATGCTAATACTCACAGGGAAAAAGAATACACGAAATATCCCATGTGCTTCGGCTATTTTCTGTTTCCTTTTCCCTGTGGATATCATCCCTCTCTCTCTCTCTCTCTCTCTCTCTCTCTCTCTCTCTCTAATATACATACATATACATACATATATATATATATATATATATATATATATATATATATATATACCTGGGCTGCTTCCCCCAGGGAAAAGGAGGTAGCCGAGACAGGACGACACACTCCCCATTTACTCATCCATTCAAACACAATCATTCGCATCTTAGCCCCAAAGGGGAGAACGGACAGATCCTCACCGCACCACACCTGCATATAATAGTAATTTCCAGTTATCGGTATACGAGTAATATCCTTTAATAATAGATGGTGCATATCTTCACTGTCATTTTCACAAGATCAATAATACGGCACCATATATGAATATTGTCAATCAATATTGATTGTGTGAGGGCCGGTAAATAATATCCTACGTTGCGAGTGTGGCGGTATTACCTCAGCAAGTTCACATGTCCCTTATCAATGCCCAACGTATCCTTTATCATACGTATAATGAAACATAGTAATTTCTACAGATTTCTATATTAGGAGTACGTGCCGAGGCCCAGTTTCAGCTGTTGACGTCTTAATCTGCACCAACATTTATGACCGTAGTACAACTGTTTATGCATACAGTTTGTTACATCAGTTTTACGCACCCCTTTTTGTCCTTTGGGAAGAAACGAAACCGTAGGTTAGTTCCAGTTAGTAGGTTTTTCCCACAAACAACACAGAGGTGTCCAGGGTTTAGAGCCATGTTTATTTGTACCGCCACGCCCCCTCACATCCCGCCTGTCAACTTATGTAAACAAACAGACGACACACCGGCGACCACAATGCCATCTGTTGACCAAGCCAGCTCGTTACATTGGTCTCGTGTTCGCCCGTAAGAGTCCGTGACTCGACTCTCACGATGGCCATTTTGTTTTTAACTCTTCCAACTGTGAATTTCTGGCTTCGAATCACGCACGCACACATGCACATACACACACACGTACACACACACGTACACATACACATACATACATATATATACATATAAGCACACACACATACACACACGCACACCACACACGTGTTTGTACGTGTATGTATGTATATATGCATGCATGTGTGTGTGTGTGTGTGTGTGTGTGTGTGTGTGTGTGTGTGTGTGTGTGTGTGTGTGTGTGTGTGTGTGTGTGTGTGTGTGTGTGTGTGTGTGCAAGCTAAAATCAAGTAGTAGCAGTAGCAGTAGTAGACCCTACCTCAACACTGTTCCTGTGGCACTGTCTTTGATGCAAACCATGCAATGGTGTGCAAGAAGGCAGGCTGTGTGTACGCGACGTCACTGCCAAAATGCTGCAGGAAATATGCCATGATGTCACCACAGAGCCAGCTGTGCTGCCCCTAGACGGCGAGCACTTCACCCACAGAACAGCAAACACATCAAATGATGCCAGAGTGGATGTCAGTGCTGCAGGTTTGCGGACACGTGGGCAGAGGGCTTTCTTCAGCATTAGGATAATTGATCCTATGGCAGCATGTCATCGTGAACTGTGTCTCGAGGCTGCACACAAAAGGAATTAACAAGAAAAAAAAATAAAAAAAAACTATCAAGAAAGGATCTAACTTGTGCACCACGTTGGATTCACTGCCTTTGTGTTCACAACATCAGGTGGGACGGGTCCAGAGGCGAGCAGATTCTCTCGAGACTGGCAGAGATTCTTTCTAAGAAGCGTCAACGTCAGAGTTCCGTTATGGCCTGGATGAGGTGTCAACTGTCCTACTCCCTTGTGAGGTGTGCACTGCTA
>NW_027643821.1:0-2500 GCF_032717465.1 Coenobita brevimanus | reverse complement strand
CTCGTTCTCTCCCCTCACTCTCGCGCTTCCGCCTCTCCTTCAGTCGTTTCTTGATCTCATTCATTTTAATCTCTCTCTCTCTCTCTCTCTCTCTCTCTCTCTCTCTCTCTCAGCAACGCGGGGTTCACCACGGTGTTGCCAAACGCATGGTGCAATCCCCCTCTCACATTTTCAAACCTTATCCCATCTACTCCTTCCCCAAACTCCTCAGCTCACCAATAGACACTCAGAATAAATACAAATAAATCAATAGACACAAGCGAGTAGATAGAAGAGGTGATAAAGAGTGAGAAAAGGACAATAGTAAAGAGGCAGTAGGCGGAGCAATATGGCTGCCGCGGCTGTGTTTACACTGGCTCAGCCAATCAGCGTCCGCCTCCCTCTGCCCTTAGCACCAGCCGCCCTCTGATTGGCTGGCAGCTGTGAGGCCAGGGAGGAGGCTGGGAGGCAAGAGGGAGGGAGGGGAGTACAATAATAATAATAATAACAATAAAAATAATAATAATAATAATAATAATAATAAAAATATATCTATCTATCTATAGCCCGACGCCCTAATCCCGCAAAGGGTGGCCGCAGACAAAACGCCTCCAAGTCGCTCTGTCATCCACCATTTGACTACCCTCCCCCCCACCTCACTCCCCTTCCCTCATATACCTCTCAACTCCATCCCTCCACCTCATCCTCGGTCTACTCCTCCCTCTCCCTCCCTCCACCTAACCTACATACACCCTCTTAGTCAGTCTTTCATTCTCCATTCTCTCCACATGTCCAAACCACCTCAGTGTATTTCTCCTAATCTTCTCAACCACATCTACATCCACCCCACAACGTTCCTTCACTAATAATAATAATAATAATAATAATAATAATAATGTTTATTTCCACAAACAGTGGTTATTCACATAGCAATATAAGTTATGTATACAATAACAGTACAAAGTATAGACGTGAAGATTATACACTGTAGATGTATAAGTGTTTGGCAGTATAATCTATCTATCTATCTATTGCCAGACGCTTCAATCCCGTTTGGGGTGGCCACATACAAATCGCCTCCAAGTCGCCCTGTCCCCCGCCATTTCACTCCCCTGCTCCCAACTCACACCCCCCTCTCTCATATACCTCTCCACCCCATCCCTCCATCTCATCCTCGGCCTCCCCCTCCCTCTTTCCCCCTCCACTTCACTCACATACACTCTCTTCGTCAGTCTTTGACCCTCCATCCTCTCCACATGGCCAAACCACCTCAGTGTGTTCCTCATAACGCTTCCTATCACATCCACATCAACACCACAACGCTCCTTTATATCCTCATTCGTCAGCCTGTCTCTCCAGGTGACTCCACAGGCTCCTCTTAAATAACTCATTTCCACGGCTCTCACTCTTGACTTGTGTCCTTCCAACAACGTCCAAGCTTCACTTCCGTACGTTAGAGTTGGTATCACAATACTGTCATGTAGTAACTTTTTTCACTTCCATGCTCACTTCCCTGTTTCTTATCACTGCTTTCAAAGAACCAGCAACCCTTCTTCCCTGCTGTACCCTTTCAAGCACTTCACCCTCCAAACCTCCATCCTTACTCATCACACTACCCAAGTACTTAAACGTACTCACATTTTCCAATTCCTCACCATCCAACCTCGCTGTACATTCACTGACTTCACCTCTCTCAAAGACCATCACTTTACTCTTCCCTACATTCACCTTTAGATTCCGTTTCTTACACACTCTCTCAAACTCATCCACCAAGCCTTGCAGCTCCCCTTCGTCTTCACTCAACAACACGGTATCATCTGCAAACAACAGTACAGGGAGTTTCCAAACACTATCCTCTCTCACCAGGGCCACTCCAACATCCACTACCCTACCTTGTACCTCTTTTATTACCCCATCCATATACAGATTGAACAACCATGGAGACATGACACATCCCTGTTTCAACCCAACTTTCAAAGAGAAAAATTCACTTAGTTCACCATCCACACGCACTGCAGCCTTCGCACCATCGTACATACTCTTCACAGCATTCAACAACTTCCCATCTATTCCATATATTCTTAACACTTTCCACAATCCTAGTCTATCCACCCTGTCATATGCTTTCTCCAAATCCATGAAAGCCGCATACAACTTCTTTCCCTTCTCTAGAGTATAATACAAAGGTATATAACTGTACAATTATCAATATACTGTTAGTACATTTTCTATTTTAAATTGTTGGGTTTAGTAATTACTACATCATATTTTTGCCTCATATATTACTGTTTATTATTGTTTAGCGTTATACAGTAAGGTTATTGACTGTGTTTAGTAAGTGACTGTTAAGTGTAATTGTGAAAGTGTATAAACTGTGTAATTCCTTACCATTTTCTGGCAGGTGGTTGCATATCTTTGGCCCTGTTACTGCTAAGGATCTTGCACCTGAGTCGCTATTAACCTTAGCAACGAACAGATTATTTTTGTGTCTAGTAATACTTTGTGTCATGTTGTGTACCGA
>NW_027643820.1:110000-112728 GCF_032717465.1 Coenobita brevimanus | reverse complement strand
GAGAATGAGGGAGGGATTTCAAGTCCACACACACACACACACACACACACACACACACACACACACACACACACACACACACACACACACACACATCAGGCTAACCATCTAACGAGGTGGTTGGAGGCGCAGGTTCATAACTAGCCAACTACGGACCTAATTAGCGATGACCCTAACGAGCTACGGGTGGGTGCGGGGTACGGGTCAGGGGGAGGAGGGAGAGGGGAGGGAGGGGAAGAGGGAGGATGCGGAGAGAGATAAAACAGGGAAGGAAATGTGTGTGTGTGTGTGTGTGTGTGTGTGTGTGTGTGTGTGTGAGAGAGAGAGAGAGAGAGAGAGAGAGAGAGAGAGGAAGAAGGTATGGGAAGGAAAGAGGACGAAAATAAAGAGATTATAATTCAGTGTTAAGGAATAGGAAGAAAAATAAATCACTTAGGAAGAGGTGTTAGGGATTTATATAACAATGAATAGGGCAGTAAGGTGTAATAAGCAAAATAAATGGCTTAGGAAAAGGTGTTAGGCTTTATATAACAATGAATAGGACAGTTACGTGTAAAAAGCAAAATAAATCGCTTAGGAAGAGGTGTTAGGGATTTATATAACAATGAATAGGGCAGTAGAGTGTACAAAGCAAAATAAATCGCTTAGGAAAAGGTGTTAGGGATTTTTATAACAATGAATAGGGCTACAAAGTGTAACAAGGAAAATAAATCGCTTAGGACGAGGCGTTAGGGATTTATATAGCAATGAAAAGGCAGTAAAGGGTAATAAGCAAAATAAATCGCTTAGGATGAGGTGTTAGGGATTTGTATAACAATGAATAGGGCAGTAAAAGTGTAAAAAGCAAAATAAATCGCTTAGGAAAAGGCGTTAGGGACTTGAGTTGGTGGACAAGGCTGTGTGTGAGAGAGAGAGAGAGAGAGAGAGAGAGAGAGAGAGAGAGAGAGAGAGAATCTATTTTTTATGATAAAAATGAAAGACAAAATAGAGAGAGAGAGAGAGAGAGAGAGAGAGAGAGAGAGAGAGAGAAATATGTCGACGAAAGCAAATCAAAATTCAAACCATTCTTCCGTTGGGTGTTAAATTATTGTAAACGGTTTTCTGTTTAAATATCTGAACATTTAAATCGTCCGTATCATAAGATCGGTTACTGTGTAGAAATTGGGAGGAGGGAAGGGTGGGAGGGAGGGGGTAGGAGGGAAGGTATGGAGGGAGGGGGAGAAGGGAAGGTATGGAGGGAGGGGAGGGAGGGAAGGTAAGGAGGTGGAGAGAAGGAGAGGGAGGGGTGGAGGGAAGTAGGAGGCTTGTTGGGGGTGGGGAAAGACTCGTGAAATCTGGATGCCTGGTCGAGGTTGCGTATAAATAATTCAAACTCTCTAATATATTTAATTCAAATCCTGTATCTTTCTTTCATTATTCTCAAGTGAACTAATTAATCAGAAGATATAATTAAGCCCCAATTAGCACTATAGGTGTAATTAGGAGGTGTATTTAGGCCTCATTAAGTACGAGATTTGGCGGGATTGCTATGAGGGGGGGTAGTATTATGACGCCGTGAAATATGTACTCAGTTACCATCAATTAATTTTAAACCCATTTTCCAAAACTAACCCCATTTTTTTCAAGACAAAATTTATATAGAAAGAAAAGATGATAAAATTTTGTATATTGAGAAACAGGAAAGGCCCCGCTATTGTTTTTCTTATGCTTTATTTAAAAATTTGAAAATACTGATTGGAAACTCACCGGGAGAGAGACGCTGGCTATGAGCTGCTGTTTGGGGCAGTATGAGTTGCTATCTTGTGGAGGGAGGGTGATTGATGAACGCTCGTGTTTATTATTATTATTATTATTATTATTATTATTATTATTATTATTTTGCGGGCGTGTAGAGACGAAAAGGAGTATGTAACAGTCGAACCCAGATCTGTGTGACTTGCAGGGGGAGTGTCTGTGTGTTTTTCCGTGTTTTTTTGTGCTTGTAAAGGGAACAGAAATATTACAAGAGTTTTTCTCGTGTGTTTTTCTGTGTTTTAGCGCGTGTGTGGAGACGAAAAGGAATATTATCAGTCAACCCAGATCTGTGGCACTTGTAGTGGCAGCGGCTGGGTGTTTGGCCGTGTTTTTTTCTGTGTTTTTCCGCCTGTGAAGAGAAGAGGAATATTGGAAGACGAAGGAAGTGTTTTAGTGAAGTGCTATTGGAGAGAGACAGCGAGGGGAGCGATGTGACCAGGGAACTAGTGCAAGGTAAGGAGAGAGAGAGAGAGAGAGAGAGAGAGAGAGAGAGAATTACTAAAGCTGTACAACTTTCCACGGCACTTCTTCGTGACTACCATCATATTAGAGAGAGAGAGAGAGAGAGAGAGAGAGAGAATTATTAAGGCTGTTCAACTTTCCACAGCACTTCTTCGTGACTACCATCATATTAGAGAGAGAAAAAAAATAGCAGGCTTTTTCTGCCGTGCTGTAGGTAGGTGTGTGTGTGTGTGTGTGTGTGTGTGTGTGTGTGTGTGTGTGTGTGTGTGTGTGTGTGTGTGTGTGTGTGTGTGTGTATGTGTGTGTGTGTGTGTGTGTGTGTGTGTGTGTGTGTGTGTGTGTGTGTGTGGTCCAAAATTACCATCACATCCGCTTCTGTTTCACACTTTCTCACATTTACCTTACCCCCCCCTCTCTCTCTCTCTCTCTCTCTCTCTCTCCAACCTTCCCCTTCCCCTCCCTGCTACCTTCC
>NW_027643820.1:67500-102500 GCF_032717465.1 Coenobita brevimanus | reverse complement strand
AATAACATGTAGGTGTAGTTGCAGCACCAGGATCATCTGAAATGTGAACCTGGTGGGCTGCAGGCTGAAGCTGCTCTACTCTGGCAATCCACCGTCCACTTTTCGGGGAACATTGGGGAGGATGAGGGACATTTTAACCAGGCAGAGGAGCGGCTAAGTTATATATGTGCCACCCCGTGAAGGCGTCCCACTCCAGCAATGATAACTGTTTCTAGAGATGAATTATAGCTTAAGCCTCTCAACTGCGGGATGACTACTCTAGTGTAAATAAATCCTTTGGTGGTATCAAGAATAATAGTCAGGACGCCTCTTGTTCTCAGGGAGTAGCCTAAGTGGAAACGCTTTTTAATCCATGTACATTGCCAAACCTCAGGATTCACGTAGCTTGGAAGAAAAAGACAATATTAGGACTCTTAATCTTTTACATAGCACTTCTAGAATGGCATCACCGAAGCCTCAAAGATGTAAAAACAGTGCCTCTTACTTTTACCTAGTGTTATTTATGCCATTCGTATCGTGTAAAACAGATATAAATCAAATGCAGAATAATGGGGAGTTATACAATTAGCAGCCAAAGGTTTGTTAGGAAGTCCTGTTAGCTGAAGAAAATATTGCACCAAGAATAAATGGTCAGATGATGTCAACCTCATCTTCCAGCGTTCAAACAATACACATCTCCACACCAGGTTACATGGCAGAGATTTTGAGACATGTCACTCCATTCGTCCCCATCCTCTCCCTCTCTCGCCCCAGAACAATTGTCTAGTTGTTATCATCCTTGTCAGCTGTTAGGACATTGAAGCAGGAGAGTTGATGTTGCTCTGATCCCAGGTTCATCTGAAGCGTGAACCCAGTGGACTGCAGGCTGAAGTTGCCATCTTCCTGAAATCTGCCATTATCCTTTCTGGGGAGGGAATTGGCTCAAGGACGTTAGGTTCAACTGAAACGTAAACCCAGTGGATTAACTTGCCCTCCCCCTGAAATCTATTATTCTCCTTTAGTGGGCTAGGGAATTAGGTTGCGTTCAACAAGATACATTCTCTGCTTGTAGAATAGGCCCACAAAACGTAACACATATAATGGAGTACTGGACTGCACATGCCACTCTAAGATGTAGGCACAATACCAGCGGTGTAAGGAACATTTTGGACAGCTCTACAGGGGCAGTTGTTTAACTGCTGTGGACGGGTAAGCTGGATTAGATGGACTGGGATTGAGCAACATCATATTAGGTCTCCACTTCAAAATGTTACACTACCACTCCCAGATTATGTCTCTAATTCAGAAGGTAAGAATAATGTGCAATGTCAACAACAGGTATATTGGTAGTGGTGTAAATATATGATGTTTATTCAGTGTGTTGTGTAAGTCACGGTCAGAGGTCAGGAAGACAGCTGATGGTATCGTGGGTGTGGGATTCACTGTAGGAAGTGGTTCAGCTCCTATGCCAAGACGAATGATATATTGGATTCAAGTCAGCATTTATCGATTCAGGTGTGTGTGTGTGTGTGTGTGTGTGTGTGTGTGTGTCTGTGTCTGTGTCTGTGTGCGTGCGTGCGTGTGTGTGTGTGTGTGTGTGTGTGTGTGTGTGTGTGTGTGTGTGTGTGTGTGAAGGTGTTTGCAAAAAATTAGGCCATTATGAGGGTGATGATGGCCTGATACAAAGCTTTCTCGAAGAAAAAAATGCAGCACGCATCTGTCTCCTACACCTGACGTCCCACAATACAGGTAAAACATTCGCTGGGTAGTGAGAAAATTACCCTTCTCATCCTAATGAAAGGAGTATTTTGGATGGCTAGTGTATTTGGTGGATAAAATCTGCCAGTAGTGTGTAGCAGAGTCATAAAGGCGGAGTTAATGACCCTATCGCTCTTGTACCTAGTTACCATTAACCCTTTCACTGCCTCCTTCACCACCACCACCTCCCATTTCTTGTCTCCATTATCCTAACTACACCTTAATGAAAGCCTGCCTTTATGACGGAGGTGAGGAGGTATGAGGGATAACTCCATAAGGGTAGAGATGATTGTTGGTTATTGTGGGTTTTGGCGTAGGCTAGTCGTCTTGTTTTTATCTGACACACTTGGGTCACTCCAACACCTTGAGTACCAAGTCGTGGTTACATGAGGTTCTGTCAGCCTTAGGTATGGGGCACAAATGAGTCTTTTACTGTATATTTTCATTACCCAGAGGAAATTTTTGTCCTTTTGCATCCTATTTGCCGTAGGTTCAGTGGAAGAAGACAACATTGCGTTCTGCTGTCTTCCCATAGTACTTCTTCGCGACTAGCACCATATTGATGCATTAATTTCTCGTTACAGCTCAGCATTCAAGATGGAGAGATGACAATTTTACGCCTAACTGAAGTGAACAGAGTATAGTTAAATCAACCCTCCGCTCTGACTATCCCTGGCCATCATCTAACCTGAAAGGGGTTTAGGAGATTTGTCAAATCTGAGGAAACCCGTTAAGTTATGCACATGATTGTCAACACACACACACACACACACACACACACACACACACACACACACACACACACACACACACACACACACACACACACACACACAAGGACATCAGCCATCTGGAATAGGGTAGCCGAGGAAGAGAAGGTGCAGATCTAAGTTATCTGACGTGTGGCCATGAAGGACTTAGTGATGGGATGGCAGAAAGGCCAGTGAGCAAGGCCCGATTTGACAAGCCCTTCCTACCTGCCCTAACTGATCTAATCTAACCCAACCAAACATAAAATAACCTAACCTAACCGAACCTAAGCTAATCTAACCTAATTGAAGCTAACCTAACATAGCCCACTGCTCTCTAACCCAAGCAAACGCAACACAACACAACAACACAGTACATCACAGCACAACATAACACAGTACAGCACAACTCAGTACACCACAGCACAATACAGCACAACCTAATCTTAGTATTTTTCCCTCTGCCTATGACCTCCAGACTTTTAAACGCAGTGTGTCCAAGCAGCGCGACATGAACCAGTCTTGATTTTGTCTCTTTAGTGTTCTCTAGAAGGGACCCTTTTTTTCAGGTTATTGCATTTTAGATCTTTTATTTTGTATTAAAAAATATAAGTTAACCCTCTGTCTCTGTCTGTCTGTCTGTGTGTGTGTGTGTGTGTGTGTGTGTCTGTCTGTCTGTCTGTCTGTCTGTCTCTGTCTGTCTGTCTGTCTGTCTCTCTCTCTCTCTCTCTCTCTCTCTCTCTCGCTGCACACCTGTCCATCCTGGGGGTGCCAGGTGTATGCCATCACTGTCTACCTGTGGTCATTAATCTACATCACGAAGCTGCTTATAATTGGTTTATTTCCATTTAGATTATTTTTCAGACCCTGGGTGATTATCGAAAGTTACAACCCTCTTCCTCCCCTCCCTTCCTTCTCTCTCTCCTCTTCTTCCTTCTCCTTCCTTCCCCTCCTCCTCCTTCCCCCTCCTTCCTCCTCCTCCTTTCCCTCCTCCTCCTCCCCCTCCTTCTTCTTCCCCTTCTTCCTCCATCCCTTTCTTCGCCGATATTTTAGAAGGCTCCCTGAATCAGCTTTAGTTTTTACTCTTTTAATTCCAGTTGTTGTTTTTTTAGTGTCATGATGTAACGTTGAGGTTTTTATGTGTATATTAACGTTAGGTGGCTCTACTGATGTTGATATGGGTGTATGTATATTTATATGTATATATTTTATTCTTGTTCTGCTTTTGCTCTTGTTCGGAGGTAATGATCGCCAATGTTGCGTTGCCATGTTCCTTTTCATACATTGTTAGTGAGTCAGTCAGTCAGTAAATCCTTACTAGCTGTGGCAGCAAAAGGTGCTGTGAGTTGTTTGACGGTATTTTGAAGCCAAGAACTAAAGAGTGTGAGATGAAAGGATACTGTCTGTCGTGTGGGCTGGAATGAGAAATGTGGAAGGCAAGAGACAATGCTGGTAGAGGATTGTGGGCGAACTTTTGCTCAATACTGTACCGTAGCCAAGTTTTGTTCCGAGTTTCGTGCCCTTGTTTCCTGTCAGCATCTTGCTAAGGGCGTTGAAGCCTGGTAACGTCTTTATCTCGGCGATTTAGTTTAGTACACATTGTTGTTTAGTATCTTATTCATACCCCACCCCTGCCTTACGTCTGCCTGGCCCCATAGCTACTCAACTCTACCTCACACTGCCTTAAATCTACCTTACCCTACCCCACATTTACCCAACCCTGCCTCACCCTACCCCACATTTACCCAAACATGCCTCGCTCTACCCAGCCCCTGCCTTACACCTACCCTACCGTATCCTACCTCACATCTACCCAACCCTGACCCACCCCTGCCTTACATCTATCCTACCTCGTCTACCCTACCATACCCAACCCTTACCTTGCATATACCCAGCCTCACTTGTACCTAACCCCTCCCTACCTCACCTTTGCCTTACAGCTACCTTAACCCCACCCCTACCCCAAGTCTGTCCAACTCTTCCCCACCCTACATCTGCCCTATTCTACCTCTCATCTACCCTACCCCTGATAATCCTGTAGCCCCACCCCACCCATCATCACTGTCTTTTTTGCTTAGCCTACTTGCCCTGTCCATTCCGTCTCCTTGTTCTGCCAGTTTTTCTTCACATCCCTGTCGGTCTGTTTTCTCTGTTCTTTCTGCTCACTTACCCTCTGCTGCTGCTCTCTCTCTCTCTCTCTCTCTCTCTCTCTCTCCAGATAGTTTACAATAAGGTCTGCTAAATATCTTCTATGACAGAATTCAGTATGCTTAGTCAGACATATTGAGTATTCTAAAATGGCGGAACTGTAGGTAGGTAGGTAGGTAAGTAGAAAGATAGATAGATAGATAGAGAGAGAGAGAGAGAGAGAGAGAGAGAGAGAGAGAGAGAGAGAGAGAGGTGGGGCGGGATGCCAAGAAAGATCCATTCCAACTTACGAAAGGGACCCAGACTAAGTTCCCTTCATTTGACAAGATAACTCAGATTTATGTGAAGGTTTAGTGGCTTTTAATGCAGTTGCACAAATTTGGTAGTTGTGGTTATCTGTCACTATCTTTCCCGCCTCCACAGCTGTCTAAATACAGTTGACAGGAGGGTGACGCCCAAGATATCGTGATGTCTCTTTCGTTTACGTCTATTTCAACTTTTTTTTTAATCGTTCTGGGAGACTTTTCTCACTCAGGGTCTAAGATAAAGCCTTAAGCATCCTCTTGACTTATCATGGTTTCTCCAAGTTTCATAATTGTAAGGAGAAACTTACCATTTTCTGACGTGGCCTAAAATTGCCATCTTTGCCTAGTAAAAGTGTTGTTCAGCACGAACACAGCCCCCTCCCAACACACACACACACACACACACACACACACACACACACACACACACACACACACACAGTAATGCTTGACAGTAGGAAAAGTATACGGATGTTTGTATCGTAGTCTTAAAGTAGGGCTCCACAACACACACACACACACCCGCCCTTCTAACTCTACCGTCTCTGAGTGTGTGTAGTTTGGCTCTGAGCGTCAACCTAGTTTGTTTTTCCAGCTTTTTATTGTCTCGTTATTCTGTGACCTCCTTTTTTACCGTCTCAGTAGCTGTAGGTGTCTCTTGCTATCACTCCTCTTGGGATAGTAACTCTTATTTGGCAAC
This sequence comes from Coenobita brevimanus, assembly GCF_032717465.1. Classification (NCBI taxonomy): domain Eukaryota; kingdom Metazoa; phylum Arthropoda; class Malacostraca; order Decapoda; family Coenobitidae; genus Coenobita; species Coenobita brevimanus. The sequence goes on along the minus strand of NW_027643820.1, from coordinate 96,861 downwards.
CAGTGTGTTTTCCCAGCTTCTCTTGTCTCGTTACTGTCTGCCCTCCCTTTTTATTGTATCAGTACCTGTAAGTTTCGCTTGACTGTTTAAGTTTTTTGGATATTAACTCCTGTCTTCCAACCAGTTTGTTTTCACAGCCTTTATTGTCTCGGTATTTTATGTCCTACTTTTCTCATGAGTCTAAATTCTGGTCAGATGGTGAGGGCCTTATGTCACCTTTGCCGTACATGCTTATATCAGTTTTATCTTGCATTTAAGTTATGTCTGCAGAGTACACCAACATTCTTAGGCATGTTAACATACAAAGGAATACTAGGACACAATATAGAAAATGTATCACTAAACAGGTGGCAGAAACTCTCCTAATCTCATGGGAACGCGGACGCTGAACTTGCAAGGCATATGAAAAAGAACCTGTTGAGTACCCAAGCAATATTCTCTTTAATATGAATGCATCCTTGGTATATATGCAAGCTACGCCAATATTCAAGACACGAAGATTTGTGACTAAGGAAGGAGCGCTATAAACCAATCTCACAAGAATGGGGATCATGTACTAGTGAGGCATTTCAAAAGTGTGTGTGTGAGTGCATTCAAGTACTTGGGTAGTGTGATGAGTAAGGATGGAACGTTGGGGGATGAAGTGCGTGAAAGGGTACAGCAGGGAAGGAAGGTTGTTGGTTCACTGAAAGCAATGATGAGAAATAGGGAGGTGAGTATGGAAGTTAAGAAGTCACTGCATGATAGTATTGTGATCCCTACCCTGACGTATGGAAGCGAGGCGTGGACCTTGCAAGAGGGGAACAAGTCAAGAGTGAGAGCAGTGGAAATGAGTTACTTGAGAGGAGCATGTGGAGTGACATGGAGGGACAGGTTGACGAATGAAGAAGTGAAGGAACGTTGTGGGGTGGATGTGGATGTGGTTGAGAAGATTAGGAGAAATACACTGAGGTGGTTTGGACATGTGGAGAGAATGGAGAATGAAAGACTGACTAAGAGGGTGTATGTAGGTGAGGTGGAGGGAGGGAGAGGGAGGGGTAGACCGAGGATAAGGTGGAGGGATGGAGTCGAGAGGTATATGAGGGAGGGGGTGAGTTGGGGGAGGGTAGTCAAATGGTGGGTGACAGAGCGACTTGGAGGCGTTTTGTCTGCGGCCACCCTTTGCGGGATTAGGGCGTCGGGCTATAGATAGATAGATAGTGTTGAGTACTCGAGCAATTTCTTCTTAATATGGTGCCCTCTCTACGTGATGCAATCTGGCCCGCAGGATCTCACCCGCCTCAGCTAAGGGAGGAGATAATTGAGGCTGCTTTCCCCAGTATTTTTATTTTATACCCCATTGCGATCAGGCATTCATTTTCTACTTTGATTAATCTCAGGAGTATGCATAGTTCCTCTCACTACCTTTGAATTTTCTTAACCTTTTCGACGAGATGCAATATTTATTTGCATAGAATTGCAGTATAATGGCGTCTAGCAGTAACAAGACAGAATTAACAACATTATAGCATTCCTACGAGGCTAAACAAGCGTATATATTTTTTAATTCATCACAACATAGTATTTACGTAAGTTAAAACCACATTTTCTCTTATCCCTTTATTTCTTAGTATGTTATCTTGCCAGTCCATTAAGTTTAACAAAGATAAAACTTAAATCAGAGTGACTTTAGCATGAATGACGTACATGGTTGCATCCAGTTCATGTACTTTCTCTTTTAAAGCCTATACAATCTCAGCATACCCTCTGCAGCCGTTTCATCAACATTCTGAGAATTATCATTATTCTTATAACTATGATAGACAACGCAGATGAATTTTCCTCATGTACTCTCTCTGTATCCATTCATCCATCTACTCATTCACCCACCAACCCAACCATCCACCCATCCATCCACCCACCCATCCATCCACCCACCCATCCATCCATCCACCCACCCATCCATCCACCCACCCATCCTTACATACATACTGTACATACTTATACAAATACACACACATAGACATGAAAAACTCTGCTTCACACCCATGATCTTTCGAGTCCAACACAGCCATCCATCGATTAATCCATCCATCCATCCATCATCATCCACGTTCATCCGTCCACACAACTGCCCATCACTTCACCACCACAACCACTATATTGTATACCGTTCAGTGACGCATACCCAACACTCTTATCTTTGCCTTGTGTTGGAAATTATGTAGATAGATGATAGATAGATAGACACACACACACACACACACACACACACACACACGGTAAGGTACACTCATCAGTCTTCCTAGCATCATTTATCTTCTACATATTCTCAACGCTGTCCATTCCCATCTCGCGTTTGTGTGTGTGTGTGTGTGTGTGTGTGTGTGTAATTCACCGGGTCGGTCAGGATCACCTGATGGTCGTGATCGTCAGCTTTTACCCTCCCGGAAGGGAGCTGAGAGCTCATATAGTCCGATCTAAGGGCAAGGCTGTGACCTTCACACACGCACACACCCGTCCCCTTGCTCAAGGGGACAGTAACCACCCACTTCGTCAGTGAAACTTTTCGCAACCTGAGCGAGGCGCGAACTCCCATCTACCAGATGGCAAGCGAGAACGTTACCACTGCACCAGTGAGCGGTGTGTTGTGTGTGTGTGTGTGTGTGTGTGTGTGTGTGTGTGTGTGTGTGTGTGTGTGTGTGTGAGAGAGAGAGAGAGAGAGAGAGAGAGAGAGAGAGAGAGACTTATTAGGTACTAGCATTTTTATCATTGGTATACTCTGTTCAGTTTTATTTAGGCGTAAAATTGCCATCTCTCCATCTTGAATTCTGAGCTATAGCAATATATCAACACTAGAATATGATGCTAGTCACGAAAACTTGCTGTGGAAAGGATGAAGGGGCTTAGTGCTACCTTGTTCTGGCACTGATCTACGGGAAATAGACTGCTAAAGGAAGAAAGCTGAGCCATGTTAAGGGGAATGAACTATATAACCTCTAATAACTTTGCCATCATAGTAGAATAGTCTTATAGAAGTACTCAAGAAGTTTTGGCAATACAGGTGCTTTCTTGTGTTTTCTGTTGACGGCTTGGTGTTATCGATGTCAGACTTATTTTTTCATTTCTTACTCCCACTGCCACACCCACGCCCACACCAGCAAACTGAGCCGTCCTCGAAACAGACAATACCAGTTGGGTTTCCAGTGAAGTGGTATTCGGATGTCCCTCTCTTTATATTTTTAGTTTCTCTGGCCAGATAACACTGAGCTTCTCCTCCCCAGGGTAACGTGTGAAGGTGCATCTGCAAGGACCAGTGACCGTCAAAGTTAAGTGATATTTATTCTCTCTTTAACTTGGCCTATAATTGACGCCTCTCCATCCTCAATACTGAGCAATGACAAGAGGTAACACTAGAGTATGATGCTAGTCATGAATAAGTGCTATGAAGAGGATATAGGATCAAGTTAAAGTGAATGAACTTGTTAATTTATATATCTGGCAAACTTCCTTCAGTTAATCAACCGTTGTTATTCTTTCGTCTGTAAAGCTCTAGTGTCACAGATTTTTCCCAACAGCCAGATGTGTGTTGTGTCAGAGGCATTTATAATTTTGTGTATCTGGCCTTCCTTCGTCATTATTGTTGTACGCATTAATGGTGAGGGGGAGACCAAGGATGAGATGGATGAGTGGAGTGTAGAGATATATGAAAGAGGGATGTGTGGGTTGAGGGAAGGACAGCGTAATGGCAGGGGACAGGGCAGCATGGAGGCGCTTTGTTTGTGGCCACTTCTTACAGGATTAAGACGTGAGGCAACAGAGAGATAGATAAATAGCTAGAACCTTCGCCATATATACAGTTCATTCACGCATCACTACATTCTTATAACCGTGATTTGGCTTTACACACAATATCACCCCTCATGACTCGCCATTTTCGTTAGATAAATACCGATAAATTCGTCTACAAACAATCTCAAAATAAATATCGAAATAGATTATGTAATTTAGTTGGTTAATGGAGATTGTTTAATAATGTTTGGGTCCTAAATTTTCCCATAATTGTTTAAAATACCCGTGCGATATCTTTAATAAAATCCCTAAATCGATTCTGGCACCGAATTAGTCAAGGTATATCTTTAGCTAAAACAGAAAATTAAGTGCTAACTAGAAAGGAAGAGACAGCATTAAATATATGGCAGAATAAAGCCTGACTACTAAATATCCTTTTACATCGTCGAGATAGTGTACTGTGTAATGACCACTACTAAAACCTACTCAGTCCTCACGTTTCTCCAGCTCATTGCATCTCCATCACATCTGGCATTTTAACCTCTTCCTTTTCTAAAAATTTCTCCTGCTCCTTTCCTCCCCCGCGGTCAGGTAAGGTCAGAAGAAGCTGTATCGGTGCCACCACATAAAGGCGTCCCTCTCCTGCACCATTGTTCAGTGTAATAATTGACAAAACCTGTCCTTTCCACAAGTCTTTCCAGAACATGACAACTTGCGTTTTTACCTCTCACTTTTCTACAATTTTCTCCTGCCCATCCACCCCAAGCGGTTATATAAGGTCATTAGAGGTCAGGATAGACACACAGGGGGCTTGAACTTCACTTGTGTGCAAGAGGGGTCATGTGGTTTTAAGGGAAAGCCAGATGTGCGAAGTTTTTAACACAATAGCACAAGTAGCGTGGAAGCGAAGGAGGAAGGGAATGGATGTTTGTAAGAGGGTGAAGGTTTTTGGAGAATAGAGAGAGACTGTAAGAGGGGATGAGGGAGAAAAGATCAAGGGGGATTTGAAAGTGGCTGGTGATTATTATTTTTATTATTATTATTATTATTATTATTTTGTTGAGTTCGTAGGTCACACACACACACACACACACACACACACACACACACACACACACACACACACACACACACACACACACACACACACACACACACACACACACACACACACTCGGGAGCCAAACACTTGTCATTCATTCCTCTGTATAAAATTCATTCACCCAGCTCGACTTAATGTCAGTTCCCTGACTTCCTTCTCCTCGTCCTCGTCCTCCTCCAGAAAGACACAAATATGCAGACAACTTTTTAACCACCGTCAAAGGTCAGCAACAATGTTTCTAATGGGCAAAGCTCTCAGCCTAATCAGGTTGGCAACATTGTTATCTCTGTAGTATATTTATCATTGCAAAAAATACGAGTTGGTGAAGTAGGTGGATAAGTGAGTTGAGAAGACGACTATCATGTTGGCTCAGTAACTGTCGCCGTGTAAGAGAGAGAGAGCGATATCATGATAAATAGCTCGGCATTGATATCTCCGCCAGCGAAGTTGGACGGAGGTTATGTATTCACCTATGTCTGTTTGTTGGTAAATCTCTTTGTCTGTTACGTACAAGGTATCTCAAATTTGTTATCGAATTTCAAAAAAAAAAAAAAAAAAAATGAATAGATGGACAGAGGTCCTAGGAAGAATGTACAAAATTATGACGTGGATTCGGATCCGGATACAGGAATAAATGATAAATTTTATCGGGGTCGTCGGAAGTGTGAGATCTCTGATATTTTGGTCACAAGGCAAAGTCAGTTTTGGGCTTGCCCTGAAGGCTTTACCTTTAGCCTATTATTTATTTATTTTTCAAACCCCGTAGGTTCCGTCATGATATGTCCATCAACCAGTCCACCAAATTTGGTTATAATAGGAACAAAAGACATTCGTTTTTTTCACGGCTGGAATTATTCCTTCAGTTGCCGTGAGAGTAGTTCCAGGTGTGAGATATCGAACAGTTTGATCTGATTTTAACGAAATTTGGTGGAGGTGTTGAGAGGTATCCCTTGAGAAAGCTAACATTTTTCATAACGGTAGGATACAAGATCAAAGTCACAGGGCCTATTGCGTTGAAACCTAGTATGTTTCGTCAGAATGGGGGTAGATTTGACTAGTAACCAAGGATGCGCATTCTTACCATATAACTAAGGCTTGGAATCATGACTTAGTATTCAAGTTGTGAGAGTAGCCCTGTTCCGTTAGATGTAAACGTACTGGTCATAGCCAGTACAACAGTAGCTAATGACATGTATTGTGAGGGAAGCGAGTGTCCCTTCACTGGGTCACTCACACTGGACGCTCACAAGGCTATTGTTCCGCCAGACAATGCAGTCGAATTAGTCATGTGGCTTTGGCTGTCACCCTCATTCTTCAAGTATTATCTTCATTTGTCCTGTACTGTTCCTTGATTGAATGGCCGGTAAAGCGTTGTAGGTTTCGGTAAGCGGGATCATACGTCATTAGTAGGCTATTTTACCTCAACATCTTCCCAGATATTTGCCCCTCTAAAGCTTAATTCATGTAGCTCAGTAGCGGAAAAAGACAGTCCTGGGGCTCTACAGCTTTTCCACAGCACTTCTTTGTGACTAGGATCAGTGAAGAAGTAATGGAGGTTGTGCTGATGTGGATGTCATTGAAAGGATTAAGAGAAATACTGTGAGATGGTTTGGCCATGTGGAGAGGATAGAGAATGAGACGGTCTAAATGAGAGTGAGTGTGTGAGGTGAAGGAGGAGAGGAGGAGGAGGAGGAGGAGGGGGAGAACAGGGATGAGATGGAGGGGTGGAGTGGAGTGATATATTATGAGAGAAGTGCGAGTTCTAGGAAGAGCAACCAATGGCAGAGGACAGGATGACTTGGAGGCGATTTGTTTATGGCCACCCCTTGAGGGATTAAGGAGTGTGGCAATAGATAGATAGATAGGTCAAGGTTTCCCATTAATCTGTTTTTAGAATTATTCAGTATGGAAAGAAGTTCATTTTAGGCAAATTATATAGAGCATAGTGGCTGTGTATTTGCTATTCCGGTGTTTACCTAGTGTGTGTGTGTGTGTGTGTGTGTGTGTGTGTGTGTGTGTGTGTGTGTGTGTGTGTGTAATGATGATGATGAAGGTGGTGATGATGGCGAAGGTGATGATGATGAAGGTGAAGATGATGATAAGGAGTGGCAATGCTTGAATCCCCTTGTAAGGCACTCAGTGATGCATGCTGTGAAAATGAGCGGGTTTTGTCTCATCTCATTATGCATAAACCCGGGTTCCTCAGTATTAAGTAATTCTATATAAGGCTATCACACCTCGTCACTCGTACTTACTTCAACACCAGCCCGACCTACACACTCACTGTCTGCAGTAGTCGCTTTCTCCTTTGCATCATCCTTCATCCTCTCTTCCTTTTTTGTCTTTCTCCTCTTTTCCTTTTAATATTTCTCCTCCTTTCTTTTTTATCTTTCTATTCTTTTCTCTCTCCGTCTGCATTTTCCTCTCTCTGCCTCATCCTTTTCCTCTTCCTAGCTTCGTCTCTTTCCCCCTTCTTTGAATAGGCTTTCATTCCCCCTGTCTGTCTATCCTCTCCTGTTCCTTTATTCTCTCGTTCTCTCTTTTCTTCTCTTCCTGTCTTCATCTCATTTCTCTGTTTGAATAGCCTGTCCATTTGTCTTCTCTGCCTTTACCTATCCAGCATCCCTCCTCTCTTGTTCTCTCTTTTCTGCTCTTTTTATAATCTCTCATTTTGCCCTCTCATCCTCCAATTCTACGTCATTCTCTTTCATCTTCTTCTCATGCTGTCCTCATCTCCATTTTCCTGTTTCTGTTAACCTTTCCGTTCGACCTCTCTTCCTTCAGTTTTTTCCTTCCTCTTGTTTTAATCACCTTTCTTTTATTCTTTTTCTTCACTTATTTCGGTTAGTCTGCCAGCATTTATGTCTCTATCTTTCTTCACCTGATCCTTCACCTCTCTTTTCATCTCCCTTCTCTTCAGTTTTTTTTTTCTGTTAGACTCTCAGCATTGTTATTTCCGCCACATCCTTCACCCCCTTCTGTAGTTCCACCTCTCTTTCCATCTTTGTGGATTTCTCTTGTTCAGACGTACCGGTATCTTAATTCTTAATTCGTGAGGAGGAAGGCAATATTTTTTGATGAACATGTATGGAACGTGTGTATCCCACGTTTTAAGATAATCAGCAGCGATAAAGATTGACCAAACGCGTTCCATTTTTCACAGGTGCTGCAATAATCATAAAGCACTGAGGTCCTCCCTTTTCCTCTGTAATTTTTGGTTTTATGCCTGTGATCTGGAGCCTGTTACACATCCTTTACCATTAAACCTCAACGTAATACGTTTCTCTTAGTGCTCTCTGCCTCCACCTCAGTCTCTTCGACACAAGTTGGAAAAAGAGGCACAATGATGATGATGGTGCTGAATAGGATTAGCACTGACGGCCATTGTACAGTATCTGAGATTGTATGGCAACTACATTGGCGTATATGGGGGTAGGGGGGCACTCGGCCATGACCCCCCCCCTCGCTTTGTCCCAGATCTAAATAAGTAACGGTATACAAAACATTTGCCCCTATGGCATAGGTCCCCATGAATTGGTTGGTGTAGAAACTATAAACTTCCCTTATCGATTGTTACAAAATGATGGTTGTAACTAACCAACAGCCTGCATTTCTGAAGAGAGGAAGGGTGTTTTTATTTGTCATACTCCTGGCAAGGAAGTTTGACAGTCGTTAGCTGGCATGAGCAGCCAGAGAAGAGAAACATCATACGCATTACGCAAATATATAATTCTTCTCTTTCTTCAATTACACGCTGTTATAAGCACCATTTGATCATAAGTATTAGTATATTACTTTCAATACTTTACCTAAGTAATCCCTAATACATTAAGTTTATTCTTGTATATTGGGAGTGGGACACTCCGTAATATATTATTCGTCAGTTTGGTCGTGTCCAGAACGTGTGAGTTTTGACTGGGAGTGTAGCGGTCTTTAGTCTGTGGATCCGATGTGAGGGGAAGGGACTACCGTCAGACGGATAGTGGTGTTCAGCTGTGGCTTGTGTAGTGAGGTTCGTTGTTCAGAATGTGTCAGGGCTCGGGCTTTGGCAAGCCAAGATACATAAGCTTCTTTATATTGTTTTGCAATTGAATATCAAATTAGTGCAATATATCCCACCTGAGGTCTCAAAATGCCCCTAAAAATGCTTGATTTTCAAAAAATTTCCTGGAGGGGCTTACAGCGCCCCCCTAAATACCCCAGCTGTAGAAGCTGGCTTCGCTTGTCCCCTAATAAAAAAAAAAAAAAAAAAAAAAAAGGATTCACCCCTATGCCCACCCACCCTTTCCATGGACTTCCATACGCCACTGACATCTAGGCAGCATCACCCCAGTCTGAAAACACCCACATCCACTCACCATACCCTTCCTGCCATCTGCATTCTCCTCACTGCTCACGTTTTGCAATTTATCATCATCATCGTCACTACTTTAGTGTCCTACTATTTCATCTTACCCCCGTCTTCTGTCACCCTGTTTATCATCATCACCATGATTTTCTCACACTTCACCATCATCACACCTGTCTTGGTCAGCTTCTACCTATCCGTACCCATCACCACCAAGCTTCATCACCATTTCAAAGTCTTCCATTATCTCCACCACGACCATCATCAGCACGAGCATCTCTCGTATGTACACCATCACACACATTTCATGCTGTCACCTGTGTGTGTGTGTGTGTGTGTGTGTGTGTGTGTGTGTGTGTGTGTGTGTGTGGTAAACTTTTCGAGTAAAACTGTTTAATTTCTTCTGCCCTTGGCTTCTTCCCTCCTCCACAGATCTCTAATATTTCTCACTCACTGCCCGTTCACACAGGCTCCCACGCTCCCCGTCCCTCCCTTAAAGGCTAACTGGTAGCATCTCAGGTAGTGCTAGTCGTGTCTCTGTTGTTCTCTCGCTTGTCTTTAGTGTTTTCCGAGTGACACTAATTGGTGTGGAGTCACGCGGGGTCCCAGTGTCTTAAGTTAATGTGGGGCTGACAACACTGGGGACATCTGTACTAATTTACGGTCTTCTCTTATTTGGCTGAAAATAATCTTGGACGGAGAACAGATTAGGGTGAACCTACAGTATCGCTTCCAGACACACAAGATAGCCCATGTACAACGCTCCACTTTCCACTCCAGTATCTGTCCCTCATCAAAGATTCATTTCCTACTCCTACTGCCACAACCACGCCCACATTAGCCGACTGAGCCATCCTCCCGACATACACAGGTACGTGAAGTTCTGGTGGAGCTCTATATAATGGTCATCTTGTACGAGTGTATCTTAACAAGTATATTCCTTTATTGACTATGGTGATGGGAGTGTTTTTTCATTGTAGCCTATTCAGTACAACTTTTTGTAGCTAGGAGAAAGCACGGCCACTTGTTAGGGAATTAGAGGTGAGTTTTGTGTTAGAGGTACAGAGAAAAACAGGAAGATTATTTAACATTTACCAGTAGACAAACACACCTTATGATAGTCTAAAAGTATTCATTCACAGAGGCGAATGTAAATGTTAGATGAAATTTCCTGTGTGTGTGTGTGTGTGTGTGTGTGTGTGTGTGTGTGTGTGTTGAATAAAAATTGACCAAACTGCAAGTCCACATCCGCAACCTTTAAAACACTCCATTTTATATGTAAATGAAGACAAATCCAAACCTATAATCTGCATAGACTTACACTCTCTCTCTCTCTCTCTCTCTCTCTCTCTCTCTCTCTCTCTCAGCATCCCAATACTCATTCTGGCTATCTTTCATCTGGCAAATGTGTAGCTGTGTTGCCTTAATTTGGCTTTCAGTGTGGGTTATGGTTTCCTGAGACTTGTAACAGCTAGCTAGATGAAGCAATGATCCCTCCTGGCTCTATATCTCATCATCTTAAGGTATTTTGATCATGGAACCCACAGTTTTAATTCAGAGTTTTGCTGATAAGGGACATGTACCTGTTTTGAAAGTGCATCTCTAAGTAACAAGAGATAAGGATACTCTTCACAAGCTGCCCATCTCTCGTATTCAGACCATTTGACGTGAACTGGTCTAGATTTGTTGGTCCAGACGTGTTGTTGGAACCGACCTTTGACCAGTAGTAGTGGTAGTAGTATTAATGGTGGTAGCAATAGTGGCAGCAGTAGTAGTAGTAATAGTGGTAGTTGTAGTTTGTTGTGTGTGTGTGTGCATGTGTAACGATGCCTTTGTATGTTCGTGTCTATATGCGAACGTGTATGTATGTGTGCATGTACGTGTATGTGTATGGTGGGGAGGAAGGTTGCGTGTGTGTGTCTTGGTAAAGCAATTTTGTGTCGGCAAGTTTTTTCCAAAGTCATGCCAACAGAGGAAGGTGTTGGCGTGTGGCGGTGTGGCGAGGAGACGAAGGGTTAATTGAGAATATGGAGGAGCAAGTAATGTTTTATGGCTTGTTATATAAGTGCTTCTTAACGCCTGCGGACTGGCAACTTAACTTCTATCTGTCTGTCACTGTCTGTCATTTTTTTTTTTTCGAAGTAACCTACCCCAACAGAAGGAGGTGTTAATGGAGAAGTTGGAGGAAGAAGAAACGTTTTATGGAGAGTGGAGGAATTAGAAACGTTTTATGGAGAGTCTGTAGGAGGAGGAAACGTTTTATGGAGAGTCTGTAGGAAGAAGAATCGTTTTATGGAGAGTGGAGGAAGAAGAAACGTTTTATGGAGAGTGGAGGAAGAAGAAACGTTTTATGGAGAAGTTGGAGGAAGAAGAAACGTTTTTGTGGGGATATTACATTAGAGCTTCTTAGATACTTCAGATTTAACTCTCTGTCTGTCAGTTATGTTATTAAAATACTTCTACTACTACTATCGACAAGGTTTGTTTGTCACGTAGAAGACAAGGTAATTATATAACACCCAGAATAAATCAGTCAGGAAAATATACTACGAACCTGGAAGTGCTTTAGCCTTGGTTAGCGGTAAGGTACACTGCCATCTGTCATTGCCAGCATCATTTATCTCCTACATATTCTCAACGCCTTCATCTCAAGCATCATTCATTTGCTTCACATCATCTGTCTTTCCACACAGCACTGTTCAAGTCACTCTCCACAGCTGTTTAGTGTTTGTCTATCTATCTATGTGTCTGTCTGTGTCTGTCTATCTCTTACTTGAGCATTAGCTAAATGGATACTGCAATTTATTATCTTTTATGTGTACTTGTTCTTACACACACACACACACACACACACACACACACACACACACATTCTCTCTCTCACTCTCTCTAAGCACCTCATTACACACACACACACTGATAACTGTATAATGTCCATCACATTTACCTCTCTCCGTCTACACACACACACACACACACACACTCTCTCTCTCTCTCTCTCTCTCTCTCTCTCTCTCTCTCTCTCTCTCTCTCTCTCTCTCTCTCCATCTATCTATCTCAAATATTGTGTGTCTCTGTCAGCCTGTCTTTTCACCTATATCCATCTCTCTAAAATAAAATCTTAGTTGAAATGGCCAACGAAGCCAGGAAAAATGTATGTAAGAAAACCGAGTGGTAAATTAAACACGCTTAAAGAGACGCCAAAAAAATAACGAGAAATACACAGCTGGGAAAAAGGGAGGGATGTCAGCAGCATAGAGTTACCCAAACGATGAAACGTGGGGAAGGAAACATGCATCAACACTCCAGTGCTCCAGGCTCCCTTGACACACTTGCAGCTGAGTTAATAGCCTGGTGTAAATAGCAACAGTATACTAGCGTTGCCTCTGTGCTCGAGAAGGATTGGCTGTTGGATGGATTAATGTCACAGTGGAATGAGTACCGTAACTATTTTTTAAATGTATCGCTGCAGACTATACAGCCAGAGCCTCTACCAGCTTACTCTCTCTCAGTTCCAAAACATTAGACATGACTATCCTAAACCTTCTTATTCTGCCTATACTCTTTTTTATGCAAGGAAGAAGGAACCAAAGGCTAGAAGCACGTTAAGATTGTTCCATGAGGGAAAAAAGGAAAGAATTCAGGATCCGTTCATTTCGATAAACCTGGACACTGCATTTAAAACACTGGAGGTCATAGGCAGAGGGATATCAAGACAGAGGGAGAAAATTCCTGAGTCTAACTTGTTCTAAAACTGCAATATCAGCTTTAATTCTACGGCCTTCTCTCTCCCCAGACTTAGGCTCAAATAATTCCAAAATGCTAAAGAGATATGAACATCCTAAGATGTTTTCTGTGTTTCTCCTCCACAAGTTTTTCTTCAGTCACAATGAATCAGATATATTATGGACTGTCATGCTGGGGAGTGTGTGTGTGTGTGTGTGTGTGTGTGTGTGTGTGTGTTTATTATATCTTTTGTCTTTGGTGTATATGTGCATTTCTGTCTGTCTGTCCGTCTGCCTCTCTCTCTCTCTCTCTCTCTCTCTCTCTCTCTCTCTCTCTCTCTCTCTCTCACCTAACCTGTCCACCAACTTCATCAGTTTTCATTTATATGCAGTGGAAAATAAATGACGCAGATAATGGTGTTAAGGACCTAATTAGGCAGAGTGTGTAGGTGATTAGAATAACTGATGCTGACCTGTTAAGATAATTAGGAAGGTGTGTAGATAGTGTGTGTTTTTAAGAGTGAGAGAGATGTAAAGATGAAGGATTTTTTGAGGTAACAGAGGCAGATGACTCGTAAATGAATACACACATGCTCACGTACAGCCAGACACTGACACACACACACACACACACACACACACACACACACACACACACACACACACACACACACACACACACACACACACACTTTAATATATGACACCATATATAGCAACACTATAACCCTATACCCTCATGTATCAATATGCATAATGAATACTAGATAACGTAATAGCTATACTCCCTTCACCTTAACTTGGCCCATATTTCGTCCTTATGCAGTTTATTTCACGTAGTTCAGTGGCGAAATAAGACAGTACGGCTCTGCATCCTTGACTTAGCACTTCTTCGTGACTGGCATAAAATCTAGTTTTAATCTTCAGTCACAGCTCAACATTGAAGATGGAGAGATGGCAATTTAAGGCCCTTAGAGTGGCGGCGACCAACATCCACTCACTTGATGTAGTGCTGCCTACTTCTTCCTTAGCCTTTATCATTCTTTTTCTGTGCCTGTCCTCCTCTCTTCCTATATCTCCCATCTTTCCTGTCACTTCTTATTGCTCTTCTATCCTTTACAGGTGGCTTTACATTGAGTGACAAGCCAAATGGTTTCGTGTAAGCCAAGAAACCATTTACAACGCTGGGTGGTAACCATATAACCAACCCATACGTGCTCCCTACGTGTCAAGTGGGTTGGTGGAGGGTTAGTGCCCCTCCCCGTAAAACCAATAACTCAAAGTCAAATGGCCACCCCTTATGGGATTATGGCGTCTGGCAATAGATAGATAGATAGAGTGTAAAGAGTATACACGTCTATCTAACTTAAGGTGTGGGAGAAGGTAGCATTGAAATTTTAAGAGTGTGAGGAGACTTGAAATTGCTCTAAGTGTGGTTAATTCCTAGATGCTTATTAAATGAGAGTGAGATAGGCTTTATTAACGCGTAAACTTCAAAGACAGGCAAAAGCAAGGTATCTCTATTAGCTCCAGGACTTGCTGATTCTTTATTTGGTTGTCTTTTTTTTATGCTTTGAAATTTAGTCTTGCTTTGCTTAAGGTTTCATCCCCATCTCGTGTGGTGTTTATGGAGGTTGATTACTTACCAGGTGTAGCGGCGCGAAAGGTAAATGGCGAGTTGTAACTAATTGTCTGTAAAGGTGATCGTGTAGTCAGGCCAGAACTGAAGAAGGTTGATGTAGATGGAGACTGACATAATTAGTATACGCAGATGATACAGCAGGAGTTATGCAGAATACAATAACTGTAACCCTGTATGGCTGACCACAGCTGAAGGGCCTCTTCCACCTGCAGTCCACCGGATTCACGTTCAGATGAGCCTAGGTTTGCAACTACTATAGTCGCGGCGCACGACTCTGAGGTTGTCATTATCGTACCCTGGCAACCTACCATTCAAAAGTGCGTTAGTTTTCTTGTCATATTATTCACGAATCATATTATTAGGCACGAATATATTATACACGAATATTAATATACAGGAATATATTATACACGAATCACATGTGCCTCATATTATAAACGAAATCAGACGCACTTTTGAATGGTAGGTTGCCAGGGCACGATGCTAACAACCTCAGAGTCGCGCGCCACGACTATAATAGCAAGATTAAAACAAAAGTCGTAGTTCTGTAACAGCATTTGCAGCCGCGGGTTCATGTGAAACGTGTATCCGATGGAGAGCAGGCTGAAGTTGCCCTCCTTCTACGGTGCACCATCCTTCTTTCAAAGGGAATAGGGATGGTGTTGAGGGACGTTTGCATGACCGGGCAGCTCCACCGCCCAGTTATATCGGTGCCATCACATGAAGGTGTCCTCCACACATGAACTCTTGCTTCCACGAGCCCTCCAGGAGCGTTGGTATAATGAAGAGCGTCATATATTTCTACGTCTGACAGTTAGATAATCCACCGGGGGCCACAGTCATCGTAAAAAATGGCTGATGAAGTTGCGGGCTGGCACTAATATGCATTTTACTAGGATTAGCCTACTGAACAAGTTTCTCGTCCAGCCCCGTAAGCTTTGAAAACAGTCCAGAGGGGTCACTTGTATGAGCTAATGATGCAACCTCCACCTGCACCCGTCCACACCAGCAAGCATTTGGTATGGACGCGACCTATCAATAACCAGCTTAGGTAATAGATATTCAGCCACTATGTTAGACTGAATGACCTGGAATGAAGAAGTAAAATGAATAATATTTTTTAGTGTAGTGACAGGATACAAGCCAATAAATAATGGGTATAAATAATGTCCATATATCAGCCGAGTTGGATACCAGCCAGCCAGACAAGACGGAGGAAGAGAGAGTGGGTGGGCATGAATGGGTAGGTTTGTGTGTGTGTGTGTGTGTGTGTGTGTGTGTGTGTGTGTGTGTGTGTGTGTGTGAAGCTGAAGTTGAGTCTGTAAGCATCCTTAATGTTTCCTCTTGTTCTTCCGTCCTCTCATTCCTTCTTCTCTTTCCTTTTCCTACCTCGCTCTGCTTCTTTCCCTAGTCCTCCCCTATCTTTTTCTTTGTCACATCTCCCTCTTCCATCTCGTCTTTCACGCTTCCCCTTCCTCGTCGTCTTTTCTCTTCCCTTAATTCCTCCTCCTCCTACTTTCTCCTCCCCTCTCTTCCTTCGTTTCCTCAGCATCTTATGTCTTACTCTTCCTTATTACTCATCCTTACTCAGTCTGTCTTATAGGTATCTTCCCTCCTCCACTTCCAGCTTCCTGTCTCTCCCTGTTCCTTTTCCTCCTCCTCCTCTTCTCCCTCGCTCCTTCCCATTCCTCCCCTTCTTTCTTCCTCTCCCTCTCCCCCCTCCTTCCTTTCCCCTCTCTCTCCTTCCTTCTTCCTCCAACCTCCCTTCCTCCTCCCATCTACAATCACCATAGCATCCTACCTTACTGCCCAATTCGACCCTAGCGTGTTACAGGCTCGTTACATAAAGGTTCATATAAGGAGAACTCTGGCGGCCTTGCTGTCTCCGCCTTGTACGTGTTTACAGCCACTTTCCTCAATGCTTCCGACTCTGAGCATAGGTTAGATGGTCTGTTCCCTGAGGCCTCGCAGTTCCATGTATCACACGACCACGTATCATCGTTTAGGTGCGAATTCACAATGAGGTTCCTTTTTGAGCTATATATACGTGTGAAGAATGCGATGGCTGTAGCTTGTTTCTCTCTCTCTGTCTCTCTGTCACACACACACACACACACACACACACACACACACACACACACACACACACACACACACACACACACACACACACACACACACACACACACACACACACACACACACCTGCAATATCTTAACACTGGACTAAAGACTGTTCCTTGCCCTGGACTCTCTTGGACCTTCGCTGCGCCACACAAGACCAGCTAATTAATCATGTGGCTTTGGCTGTCCTGCTCCTTGGCTTGGTATTATCTTCATTTGTCCTGTATTGTTACCTGATTGAGAGGTCGATATGGATGTGGTTTAAATCTCTCTGAATCCAGCGAAGGAGTCAGAGCCAAGAGTGAGAGCAGAGGAAAAGAGTTACTAGAAGACTCTGGAGTTAATTGAAGAGGCAGACAAATGAGAAAGATAAAGGAAGGTTGTGGTGTTAAAATGTGATTAAGAGAAATACTTTAAGATGGTTTGGCCCTGTGGAGAGGATGGACAATGTGAGCCTGGCATGAAGAGTGTATGAGAGTAAAGTGGAGGGGGAGAGGAGGAGACGGAGACCATGAATGAGATGGAGGGATGGACAGATATATGAAAAAGATGTTTGAGTTGGAGGGAGGACAGCCAAATAACAGAGAACAGGGCGATGTGGAGGCGATTTACTTGTGGCCACCCCTTACGGGAATAAGGCGTCTGGCAAAAGATAGATAAATAGATAGATAGGTACCGGGCGAAAATCCAGCGCGAGAGGCAGGTGTGATAATTGCAGACGTTATCTGTATGGAGTTCAGTCCAGTTCTCAGTAATATGATAAAGCAACTTTTGTGTACTGGGGAGAGGGGGGGAACTGTGTGTGTGTGTGTGTGTGTGTGTGTGTGTGTGTGTGTGTGTGAGAGAGAGAGAGAGAGAGAGAGAGAGAGAGAGAGAGAGAGAGAGAGAGCTGTAACAATAAACACTAGAATATGGTGCTAGTCATGAAGAAGTGCTATGAACAGTCGTAGCATCCATTTTCTACCACTGAGTTACGTGAAATAGGCTGCGAAGGGACGAAGATCTGGGCCAGGTTAAGGTAAAATGAGTATAGCAACTGGATGGGATGACATTTATGGGTCATGGTGGATAATATACTAATAGATTTTGCTTTTTACTTATCCTCACGATATATTTCCCCGAGATAACTAATTAACCCAGCAGTCGTCTTCCATCCATCATGCCAATCCTTTTTTCTCAGTAATACAGGGTGGACCGTGAATAGCGCTTCACTAGAAACTCACATGGTAAGACATAGTCTTTCTTTAGCTACTGTTTCAAGTCACCGTAGCCACGTTCACAGTAATGCCAGAGGTCATCTCACACACTTCACCTCCGTCCTAGTTACAAAGCTCTTGTCTCCACCCCTCGCTCTCAGCCCCTCCTGCCTACCTCTCACCTCAGTGCCACTTTCGCCTTCCTTCCTCCACACAGTGAGGTGGTGGAATGATGGGGCGTGGCTTCGTGGTGGAGTAGGGCGGAGTCATGTAGGTGGATGGAGTGTATTGCCGTCCTAGAGGGGAGGCGGTGGCTGAGTTGAAACATTGGTCTTGTGTCCCAGTGATACGGGTTCGAATCCTGGCTGGGGCAGGGAACAGTTTGGAGAGTTTGAATTTCGCTAAAGTAGCCATTACTGATCTACCATAAGTCCTGCTGAGACATCTTAAAAATACCCCCATAATACCACTACACCAGTCTTTCAGGAGACAGCTCTAGCTTGTGTTCAGTACTGACGGTGGGTGTTAGCGCCGGAGTGGTGACATGTGGAAGGGTGTGATACGTAGAACTCCTGGACCTAAGGGAACAGGCTGTTAAAACTTATGGCCAGAGTCAAACACATTAAAACACAAACGCACGCACACACACACACACACACACACACACACACACACACACACACACACACACACACACACACACACACACACACACACACACACACACACACACACACACACACACACACACAAATTCTCAAATGAATCCCTTAACTATGTTTTAAACCAAGCTAGCCAGACAGTTTTTTTTTTTTTTTTTTTTAACTTGGGCAGGATTTCTATACCTTTTTACAGTAACTTGGCCTTAAATTGCTGTCGCTTCATCTTGAATGCTGAGTTGTAGCAATAGATGAATAATGAATATGGTGCTAGTCACGAAGAAGTGCAATGGAAAGGATGTAGTGCCACAGTATTGTCTTTTTCCATCATTGAGCTATGTGAAGGAAGCTGCAAATAGAAAGAGAGAGAGAGAGAGAGAGAGAGAGAGAGAGAGAGAGAGTCAAATCATGGAAAGTAACCGTAAAAGGCAATTAGTGCAAAGAAAGTGTTAGGAGGGCAGGAGGCGGAGGGGAGGCGAGGAGGTCAGGGGTGAAGAGGTGAATCAGAGTTGCCTGGTGATGGGATAATTACAGTAATCATCGGTTAATTTCTGTGTTGTTTGCCAGCTCACTCACCTCACCTTCAAGCATTATCTGAAGGCTCTGGTGAGGAGGGGTACAGGTGGCATGCAGTCATGAGTCATATTTCACCGATATTGCTCTGCCGGCATTGTGTTCTGCCTTCCGTATTTCTCTTTCCTCTTTGAGAGAGAGAGAGAGAGAGAGAGAGAGATCATGGAGAGTCTGCTGTGATTTATAGGATACTTGGAGTAATAGATAACCGAGGTAGGAGAAAACCAAAGGAGTTAGATGAGGAACGGGAAGTAAATACGTTTGAAATACTGCAAATATACGGTATCTGTGTTAGTAATAATTACAGTGTTTTATGTGTCTGATTTCACTCTATCTCAGTTGTTCATATGACAGAATTACAGCCACATACTAACATTACCTATATTATGGATTTCATGCAATTCCGAGTAGACGTGGGTTCAGGTCAGACCGAAACTCCATCTTCGCAGTAAACCCAATTAGAGAGAACTAAGAGTAAGGGTTTGGCAGATTTGTGCTGCACCAGATAATGAAACTGGCTTCTTCCCCGACTGTGTCCAATCAAGCCTGGAATCATAATTGCCGAAGGCACTTGGTGTGTGGCTTATAGGAAGAGATAATGAAGTTGGTGCAATAATCCAAAATTTCCCATTAGTGTGTGAAGGCAGTATATATATCCTAGCTTACTGGCAGGGTGTATGTGGCTACTAGGCTAATAGTGTGCTTGTGTCTGCCATTAGTGTGTGAAGGCAGTATATATATCCTAGCTTACTGGCAGGGTGTATGTGGCTACTAGGCTAATAGTGTGCTTGTGTCTGCCATTAGTGTGTGAAGGCAGTATATATATCCTAGCTTACTGGCAGGGTGTATGTGGCTACTAGGCTAATAGTGTGCTTGTGTCTGCCATTAGTGTGTGAAGGCAGTATATATATCCTAGCTTACTGGCAGGGTGTATGTGGCTACTAGGCTAATAGTGTGCTTGTGTCTGCCATTAGTGTGTGAAGGCAGTATATATATCCTAGCTTACTGGCAGGGTGTATGTGGCTACTAGGCTAATAGTGTGCTTGTGTCTGCCATTAGTGTGTGAAGGCAGTATATATATCCTAGCTTACTGGCAGGGTGTATGTGGCTACTAGGCTAATAGTGTGCTTGTGTCTGCCATTAGTGTGTGAAGGCAGTATATATATCCTAGCTTACTGGCAGGATGTAGTGGCTACTAGGCTAATAGTGTGCTTGTCTGCCATTAGTGTGTGAAGGCAAAGTGTATCGCATACTGCAGGCAGGGAGGGAGAGCAGATGAAGTCGATGCAGTACTGAAAACCCTCCTTGGCTTCAGAGTGTGTGAAAGGCAACATGTACGTACCGGTATATCCCAGCTGACAGGCAGGGGAAGTGTGGGGCTACCAACCTAAGTTACACCTCAAGTGTCAACTTAAGTCCCAACTCACGAGTCAACTTAAGTCCCAACTCAAGCGCCAACTTATGTTGCAGTTCAAGTGCCAACATTATTCCAAACTCAAGTGAAAGCTTCAGTTCCAACTCATGAGTCAACTTAAGTCCCAACTCAAGTGTCAACTTAAGTACCAACTCGAAGTGCCAACCTCAGTCCCTAATCAAGAACAAACTTAAATCCCAACTGAAGTGCAAAATTAAGTCCCAGCTCCAGTGCCAACTGAAACCCCAACTCAAGTGCCAACCTAAGTCTCGAATCAAGCCCCAACGTAAGTGTCAACTCAAGAGCTAACTTAAGCACCAACTCAAGCATCAGCTTATGTTACATCTCAAGCGCGAACATAAGTCCAAACTCTAAGGGTAACTCAAGAGCCAACTCAAACGCCAACTTAGGTCCGAACTCAAGCGCCAACTTAGGTACCAACTCAAGTGACAACTTTACTGCCAACTCGAGTGCCAAATAAAGTGTCAGCTCTAGTGCTAACTCAAGTGTCAAGTCCCAACTCAAGTGTCAACTCAAGTGCCAACTCTAATCCCAACTCCCATTGTTCCAGCTTCTTTTGTTTTCATTTAGGCCAAGGTGAAGGTAGGGCTACTATATGTGGCCAATGGGGAGGGTAAATGGCAAAGAGAAATGTGTTTGGGGAGAGAAAGGGAAGATTTAGGGGAGATATAAAGACAGAGAGAGACTTGCTACGTAATGGGAAATATTTTAGGGGCAATAGGGTGAATCTTTAGGGAAATTTAGGGACGTAGAGAAATGTCATAGGGGAAATACAGGGATATATTGCAGATACTTAAGAAATAAGGGGGAAAATAGTAAGGAATTAAATGCAAACTAAATCGCCAAGGAAGAGTTGCTAGGGAGGTCTCTCTCTCTCTCTCTCTCTCTCTCTCTCTCTCTCTCTCTCTCTCTCTCACACACACACACACACACACACACACACACACAAGTAGACCAATTTCCACCCTATAAGAATGATATCAAATTACATACTTGAAGCAGAGAGCAATCAGATTTTACAATTCTGTCTCCTGTGTACCAATTTGTCAGGGAGAGAGAAAAGAAAAGGAGTTGAGAGAGAGAGAGAGAGAGAGAGAGAGAGAGAGAGAGAGAGAGAGAGAGAGCACCGTCATGCTTTGGTACCGTAATCACAAAATCATCTCACCCGCTCACCTTCCCATGTTATATAAAGTCACCCTCTTTGTATAAATAATTTTCTTATGATCAGTTATTGCATTTTTTTTGGATGATTTCTTCGTATCATCGCTCTTTCCTTTATATTCTTTTCCCTGTTCCTGTCTTTCTGTGTCTGTCTGTCCAGTGTTTTTCTGTGTACCTGTCTGTGTATCTGTCGACTTATGTAGCTGTGTATGTATATTTATTTATCTGTGTATATGTGTATTATGACTATTTATTTATTTGTCTTTCTATCCATCTACTGTATACTGTATACAGGTATACCTATATTTATTGTCGCATTCATATTCTGTTCATATTCGGTGTTTCTCTCTTACTGTTCTTGTTTTTAATAGATGTTACTGTTTTGTGTGTGTGTGTGTGTGTGTGTGTGTGTGTGTGTGTGTGTGTGTGTGTGTGTGTGTGTGTGTGTGTGTGTGTGTGTGTGTGTGTGTTATTGATCTGCCTCGTTCGTGTTGGTCTCTCCTTGTAGGCTGAACCCCATCTTTCTTTGGGGAGAAAAGGTCAAACGATTATGATTATAATGATGATGATGACGGCTACATTGCTTCTGAAGACTAGTTCAACTATTTACATCATGGTTAGATTATGTAGTGGATATTGCAGGTGGTTACGTTGGTAGTTAAGCTTTTTTGCTCTTTCAGTGTCCCTCCATTCACTGGCACAACACTTTGAGTTACTGTTCTCCCTCCACAACCATTCCTTCACTCTTACTTACATTTCCACTGAGTTCTCGCCACTAACATACATGCACAGACCTCATTTGCAGTCCACAAACATTCCCTTCACTATTAGCAAGCAACACAGCATCATTTGCATATATATCGACTCTGAAATACTCCACCCATCATTATACACAACCAGCTTCACTCATCCCCGCAACTCTTGTTTTAATCCCTTCACCACAGGGATGTTTTTTTTTTTTTTTCCAGTTTACCATCTTGAATGTATTTAAGGTAGGAAGAACCCCTAATACTGATTGGATTAATGAAGGTACTAGGGAATGACCACTAATTTCTCTCCTATTCTTCCTCTTATATACAGGTTGTTGTCGCCACTCTTACTGATGTATTTGGATTTAACTTGGCACATATTCTCGCCCCTTTGCAACGTAATTCACGTAGCTCAGTGCCGGAAAAAGAATGCTGCGTCTCTGCATCCTTGTCATAGCACTTCTTCGTGACTAGCATCATATTCTTGCGATAACCTATTGTTCCATTCAGCATTCAAGTTGGACAGATGGAAGTTTTTAGGCCAAGTTAGAGTAGAAAGAGTATAGTGAGGGTAAGACTGCGACGTAGCAAAAATAGGTCATCTTTCTTAATAAGTTACGTGTATTCGATGGGCACAGATCTGAGCCTTCTTTCATTTTACACCCTACATTTCCTCCACCATTACTTTTATGTAGTGTTTTGGTTGGGTGTTGTTCCCTGCCTAGTGGTGGTCGTTTGCGCTGTGGTAGGGGGTCGTCCTTTGCCTACTGGGGTCGTTTGTGCTCTGGTAGGGGTCGTCAGAGTGGGGGTCGTGTTTGCTCTGGTAGGGGACGTCAGAGTGGGGGTCGTGTTTGCTTTGGTAGGGAGTCTGGAAAGGGGGGTTGTTCCTTGCTTATTGAGGGTCGTGTGTGCTCTGGTAGGGGGTCGTCCTTTGCCTACTGGGGTCGTGTGTGCTCTGGCATGGAGTCATCAAACTGGGGGCCCTGTGTACTGGAAGAGGGGGTCGTTCTTGCCTACTAGGGGTCGTACTGTTCCTTCTAGTGGTCGTACGTGTCCTGAATTCTGATGACTCACATGCTGTCTGGCAAATGAACTCGCTCACACTTGACTAAACCCACTTGACTTTACTTTCCATTGTCTTGATAATACTCAGTTTTATTCATGTCTTTATATACCTGTATGTACAGTATATTGATGGTGTTAGAATTATCTTTGGTTCAGGGAGACAGGAGCTGCCTCTCTCTCTCTCTCTCTCTCACACACACACACACACACACACACACACACACACACACACACACACACACACACACACACACACACACACACACACACACACACACACACACACACACACACACACACACACACACACACACACACACACACACACACACACACACTCGTCTTAGGAGGTAGAGAGAAAGAAATTTATGCAGGCCTTGGAGAGCTAAGTTTCATCTTACTAATGAAGCTTCCAATTTAAAACCTACTAAGCAAGGAAATCAGATAAGGTCAAAGTTATGGCAATATTATTGGCCAAATCTCTTCAACGGGCGACATATCAGTGACTTTCAGTGTCTTTCTTGTTGACGAGACTGTACTCCATTTACTCTAACTTGACACAGATTTTCGTCCTATTGCAGCTTAATTCACATAGCCCATTTGCAGCAAAAGACAATAATACGTTTCTACGTCCTTTCCATAGCATTTCTTCGCGACAGGCATAATATTCTAGTGCTATTGTATCCCTACAACTCAACATTCAGCATGGAGAGTATGGAATTTTAAGCTAAGCTAATTTAAAAGGAGTGTATTATGTATTCTCTACTTTCTCAACCCTTTGGGAGAAAGAGTTTGGTAGTGCAGGTGGCCTGTGTACTGATGGTGGGTATAATGTCACTCACTCATGGCAGGAACAACACTAGCTGTCTATTCAGATGATTTGTTCAGCTGGTAGTGAGTTATAGGAGCCTAGGAGTGGTAAGAGCGTTGCCTGTCCGTCTTTCAACTTTCTCAGATGTGAGAGTTGTTGTTGCTGTTGTTTAACCCAGGTCTGTCTTGCCAAACACTCCCGTGCCCCACAGGTAAACAACTGCTTTTGTGGGGCCCTCTTACAGGTATAGTACCATACGAAGTACAGACACCATGTAGGGATCCGGTACCGCTTTGTATACAGCGCCTAACCAGGATCGAACCAGGGCCCTTCCCCACGGCAGTGGCAGGGAAATATGAGGAAGTTTGGGTCCAGGGTAGACGCTACAGCTGCTTCGCTCCACCCAGGATGCACAGTGCCACCACGTGTAGGCTTCTCGTCAGCGTCGCATGTGGGAGTAAAAGTTGGCAGTGCAGGTGTCTGATGCTGAGGTGGATGTTGTTTAAGAGGGAAGCGGGAGGTCTCATACGAGACAGGTGGCAGGGGAGACTGAGGCAGAGAAAGTTAAAGATATGGAGGTGAGGCACAGTTAGCTCTGAACTTTTCTGCCCATCTGTCTGTCTGTGTACCAGCCTGCAGCCTGTTTCATATGAATGGGCTCGAAATATGAACTTCCTGGAATATCTGTCTCTAATTGACTTTTCCCACGAAACACACCACACACGTTTACATGCCCTCACTTCTCTGTCTCCACCTAACCTAGTATTAAGTCTCCAAGCACAACTGGGTTAGAGCCCAAAGTTATGTGTTGTAGATCAAGTTTTGCCAGTTAAAATGAAGAGAGAAACCTGTACTTTACACAGGAAAAATCATCCAATATATATATTACCATTATGCCTAGTGGTAATATATTGGATGATTTTTCCTGTGTAAAGTACAGGTTTCTCTCATCATTCTGACTTGCCATAAGTGCTTGGGATAGATTAAAAGCATCTACTTGCCCGAGTGCCAGGGGGTTATCTCATCCTCTCCATGCCCACAGTGGGGGCGGAGGGGCATTGGTTACAAGATTGTGACAATGTGAGACAACTTTTACCTGGTCGTGGTGTAGTGGTTTGCTGCCTTGCTCTCACCTGAGAGTCCCGGGTTCGATTCCCGGCATAGTGGTAATATATTAGATGATTTTGCCAGTTAATTTCCCCATCATGGGGTGGGTAGCAACGGGAACCAGAATATCCTGTCAGATGAATAGGTTTCGATTCATTCTTCATGCAATATTTAAACAACGGGATTCTATGGGTAAAATGGAAATAGCAGTGGGCTGTGGTCCTAAATAGCCTGAGATCCAAACCAGGCTGGGGCAAGGAACAGTTTATGGGTATGAAAACAAAGGAGTCTTATATGACCTTCCAACAAACCGCAGGACATAAGAAAAAAAAATCCCTACCAAGACCATCACATTAATCATGAATGTAAAAAATCATGGATCATTTCTGCCAGTGAGAGTTTCATTTATCATAATATTCAGGAAGAATTTTATTGAACTTCCTGATTACTTTTCCATTTCACTTGAAACATGAATAGCCAACTTATACTTACTTCTTGTTGTTAGTTAGGCTTTATTTTTTGCTTAAAGATCAGAGAGGCTGTGTGGAATGTAGACTGGTGAGACGCGATAATATGTTTGGGGCGTCATTATACCTCATTGTGATCCTGTCTGCCTACTTGACCCAGTGACCTCTCTCTCTCTCTCTCTCTCTCTCTCTCTCTCTCTCTCTCTCTCTCTCTCTCTCTCTCTCTCTCTCTCTCTCTCTCTCTCTCTCTCCCCCAATTACAGTTCTTCTGCACACTCATCATTTTCTTTCCACCATCGTCCCAGTTATCTAATATCGCTAAATCAATTCCTCCCTTTCATTCATACCAAATCTAAACATATAAACGAGGAACACATGCAAGGACATATTTTTACACCCAGTCACTCTCTCCACAACCAAGAATTCCACAGGCCTCCCAAGATGTCATTCTCTATCAGACAGTAGGCTTTTTCCCCATCTTGACGTCTCTCTCTTGTCACTAAAATCTTCACCCATTCTTATAACTGTCGCTCTAGAATGGACGAGGGAACAGATTGGGATGGTTTGGGGTGCACTGAGAGGCTGCTGGCTATGTGGCATGGGAAGCATCGTTGCACCAGTTCATCAGCTGTTTATTCTGCTTATTATACCTCTCTTGTATGTTAGAACGTTTTTTGATATTGACACAGTTTACACACACACACACACACCGCTCGCTGGTGTAGTTGTAACGTTCCCGCTTGCCAACTGGTGGACGGGAGTTCGCGCCTCGCTCAGGTTGCGAAAAGTTTCACTGACGAAGTGGGTGGTTAATGTCCCCCTTGAGCAAGGGGACGGGTGTGTGCGTTTGTGAAGGTCACAACCTTGCCCTTAGATGGGACTATATGAGCTCTCAGCTCCCTTCCGGGAGGGTAAAAGCTGACTATCACGACCATCAAGTGATCCTGACCGACCCGGTGAATTACACACACACACACACACACACACACACACACATCAATATCTAAAAATATGTCAATCTTTCTGTGTCTATCTGTCTGTCTGTCTATCTGTCCTTCATTAACTTAATTCAGTGCATGAAGTCTCGGGTCAGCCTTCAGTGCAGTATTCATGATAAACATAACACGGTCGCCGGGAGAATGTGTGACCAGCAAATTAACTTTACTCTTGCGTTCAGCCTCTTGCAAAGTCTCTCCTATTTTCTCTCAAAGGCTAACTATATGTCATCTCAGAGCCTGGTGGTCGTGTCTCTGCAGCTCTCTCACACGTGTTTAGTGCTCTCTGGCTGACACTAATAACTATATGTCATCTCAGAGCCTGGTGGTCGTGTCTCTGCAGCTCTCTCACACGTGTTTAGTGCTCTCTGGCTGACACTAATAACTATATGTCATCTCAGAGCCTGGTGGTCGTGTCTCTGCAGCTCTCTCACACGTGTTTAGTGCTCTCTGGCTGACACTAATAACTATATGTCATCTCAGAGCCTGGTGGTCGTGTCTCTGCAGCTCTCTCACACGTGTTTAGTGCTCTCTGGCTGACACTAATAACTATATGTCATCTCAGAGCCTGGTGGTCGTGTCTCTGCAGCTCTCTCACACGTGTTTAGTGCTCTCTGGCTGACACTAATAACTATATGTCATCTCAGAGCCTGGTGGTCGTGTCTCTGCAGCTCTCTCACACGTGTTTAGTGCTCTCTGGCTGACACTAATAACTATATGTCATCTCAGAGCCTGGTGGTCGTGTCTCTGCAGCTCTCTCACACGTGTTTAGTGCTCTCTGGCTGACACTAATAACTATATGTCATCTCAGAGCCTGGTGGTCGTGTCTCTGCAGCTCTCTCACACGTGTTTAGTGCTCTCTGGCTGACACTAATAACTATATGTCATCTCAGAGCCTGGTGGTCGTGTCTCTGCAGCTCTCTCACACGTGTTTAGTGCTCTCTGGCTGACACTAATAACTATATGTCATCTCAGAGCCTGGTGGTCGTGTCTCTGCAGCTAACACGTGTTTAGTGCTCTCTGGCTGACACTAATAACTATATGTCATCTCAGAGCCTGGTGGTCGTGTCTCTGCAGCTCTCTCACACGTGTTTAGTGCTCTCTGGCTGACACTAATAACTATATGTCATCTCAGAGCCTGGTGGTCGTGTCTCTGCAGCTCTCTCACAAGTGTTTAGTGCTTTCTGGCTGACACTGATTGCTTTGGAGTCACCCTGGGCCTCAGTGTCTTCAATTAATGTGAGGCTAAAGACACCAGCCCAGGCAACAGCTATACTGTGAATTTATAGGCGTCTCTTATTTGGTATAAAGCTGATCTTATATGTGTGGGATGCTGTGACGCTGGTTTGGGTTGAAAGCTGAAATGTCAGTCTGTCTATATATCTATCTATTTATCTATCTATCTGTCTGTCTGTCCAATCATTAATATAGAAACTACTGCTTAGGTACGAGAGAGAGAGAGAGAGAGAGAGAGAGAGAGAGAGAGAGAGAGAGAATAATTCAAATAACGAGTCTTACGCAGGACTCCATTATTTGTGCAGTTGCCTCTGGTCTTCTCGTCATTACATCATTAACTCTTATTGAAGGCCGTTAGAGCTGGGTTTAGTATCTGTCTGTAATGACTGGTGTCGCGTTTTCCGTTGGATAATTGAATGAGAAATCTGGCTTCGCTGTCTGTCTGTCTGTCTGCCTGTGTGTCTCTGTCACTCTCTGATCGGAAATTCAATATTCCCTTCCCTTACGCCTCGCAGTATGTCTACACGCCAGACGCCTTTATAATGTGTCCTTCATGCTCAGCTTATACAGAAGACTGAGATGTGGCTGGATGTCAGACTAGAGCAGGGTGACACAGACTCCTTCTTAGTGAGGCCCTTGGTCAACGTGTACGAGGGACTGAGATATGGGTGTGTGTCAGGCAAGAGCAGGGCGACACAGACTCCTACATAATGAGGTGCGACCGCTAGTGTTGTGCTGGGAAGACTAGGTTGTAAAATTATCGGCCACCTTCAGGTCTTCTCGCTCCCTTTAATGTTGGTGGGGACTTTTTTTTTACATACTGTGTGTGTGTGTGTGTGTGTGTGTGTGTGTGTGTGTGTGTGTGTGTGTGTGTTAACCTTGCCGTCATTAGTGAAGATTTAAAGAACATTATATAATCCCTCCAGCTAGAAGAACAGGGAGTGAAACAGAAACAACAGGAAGATTTTTAGCTCAAAAACAGAGGCAGTTGGGGAAGGTGAGCCGAAGAGTGCACAAAAGGGCAGCTGAGTATGTATGGTGGGGCTTGGTGTGATAGAATGTATGTAGGGAGACAGGAGTACAGGATAAGGTAGTGCAGCAGCATACGAATTATGAGAGTACGTGAGGCTAGCAGTGTGGTGGTAGACAGAAGGGTACTGCAGGGGCCAGGTAAAGGGACTACTGTTTGTCAAAG
>NW_027643820.1:57500-62500 GCF_032717465.1 Coenobita brevimanus | reverse complement strand
TATTATTGCTTAGGATATTCGCACATATTTGTAGACGCACACGTATACACACAAAGGCGTACACATAGACATATTGTAATAGTGTACATATGATGAATTACACATACATTTTCTTCACACACACACACACACACACACACACACACACACACACACACACACACAGGTAAAACAGGTGAGAGGCAAGGTACACGTGGGTTATCAGGTAAATCTCAGGGGCGGTCTTCCTCCCCTGGGGTGTTGGGTGGGGGGAGGCCCTGGGGGTGTTTGGAAGGGGGTAGTTGAGAAGGAAGGAGGGAGAGAGAGGGAGGGGGGGGAGAGAGGTGAAGTGGAGGGAGTGGAAGACAAAATGGGAGGTAGAGGTGGGGAGGAAGCTAGGGAAGGGAAGTGGGGAGAGATTGTGGGGGAGAGAGAGAAGGAGAAAATGTTATAGAACTACAGATAGATATATAGACAGATAGGTAGACATGGATAGGTAGATGGATAGATAGATAGGTTTAAAAATAGCTAGATAGATAAATAAATATAGATATTAATAGACAGCCTGGAGCACTATAATCACATGGGGTTCAGCCTCACACCTTACCTCACACCTGCCTCCACCCCACCCCACCCCACCCCACCCCCGGGAATACCTCTCATTAACACCTCGCCTCACCTCTTGTGGGACTACCTTTCTGACTGACACCTTTTGTTTTGAGAAAGCAGTAGTTTAACTTAGCTGATCCTCAATTATTTTCAGTCTTAAGTATTGTTATAAGGGGTGACAGGCATATATATATATATATATATTTTTTTTTATAGCATTGCAGCCCAGCATTGCCACCAAAACACAGTACTTGAAATCAGCTGGATGTCCATAAGATACATCGCATACAGTATATTTATTCCCTGCCACAGTGGGGTTAGGGGAAGGCTGGCCAGCATCCTGAATGGCAATGTAATCAGCAAACCTCAACTGTGCCTCAGATCTAAGCCCTGACTGGCCCCATCCTGCCGCAGTGCCTTCACCCACTACATCACTAGGCGTCAGCTATACTCAGGTCATTTTATCTAGGCGTAGACTTGCCATCTTGAATGTTGAGCTGTAACAGATCATCATCATGGCGCTAATAATGAAGTTCTGTGGAAGGGATGTTGAACCCTAGTACAGTCGTCCTCTGCCACTGAGCTATGACAATTACTGTATGCTGAGAATGAACAAAAATCTTTATGGATTTAAAGTGTGAACTACACACTATACTTTTGTTGCCCTAACTTGGCCTAGGTTTTTGTCTTTTTGCAGCTTATATCACACAGTTCAGTGGCAGAAAAATACAGTGCAGTGGCTTTGCATCCTTTTCATAGCACTTCATATCTTCTTTGCTATCCTTATATCATTCTAGTAGTTCAGTTACTCTTCTAGGAGCTGCCTAGCATGGGCCAACCGGCCTACTGCAGTTATCCTCTCCTTATGTTCTTATAACGGAATTTTTCCAGTTTGAAACCATTACTTCTAGTTCTATCCTGTATGCCCACTTTAAGTTCTGTACCTTGCTAATATCTCCTTTACTTATTCCCTTCCTTTGTAGTCCTACATCTTTTTAGTCTGTCTTCATGTGGCAGGTTCCGAACATCATGTGTCATTTTTGTCATTATTCTCTGTACGTTTTCAAGCGACTTTATATCCATTCAATAGAACGGACACCAAAATTGCACGGCGTAGTCTAAATGTGGCCTTATTAATGCTAGATAAAGTTGCAAAATTGCTCCTCGATATAAATCGTAGGACCCTATTTGCTTTATTTCTAGCATCAATACACTACTGCCTAGGTTGAGGTCTTACTAACCATAACTCCTAGATCTCTCTCGCATTCCGATTTACTAATTACTTTGTTATCTAAGTTGTATGTAGTATCTCCCATGGTCTTGCCTACGTTCAGTACTGTACAGTTTTCAAAATCTGACAGTGAATTACCCACAAAATTTGTACAAGTGGCACCATTGGATTGTCAAGGCCAACGTCAGTCGTCATCGCCGCGCGAGGGCAGCACATACAAGGTTGACTCCACGCTGCTTGCCTGTCACCATCACGCGAGGCTGATGCAGTGACATGGTGATTTTCAACACGTTGCGTAACTTGTTGAGCAACTTGATGCCCAGTGTGTACGGGGCTTAACATGGAGGCAACGCAAGAACAAGACAGAGAGAGAGAAAAAAACGAAAAGACAGTGATCAGTATAAAGATTCGTCGAAGTTACATAAGGCTCCCCTCTATTTTATGGGAGTTTCCCTTGTTGCAAGCCCCGCCCCCAATGCGGCGCCCATCAGTCTGCCTCAACCTATAAAACCCCCATGCCAGCAGCCCAGAGTCACCGGGCTAATGTATGGCCCGGCCTCCACTATAGGTGGAGGAAATCTTAAAACGAACGAACGAGCCCAGAGTCAGTGAGCCTCAGTGTCGCTCTTGCTAGGGTTGGGTGTTTATCTCCGACGGTTAGTCCATGGTGCCAAGCCGTCTACACTCGTATGATCGCATCTGCCGCACCAACGGTTACCTTACCCCCTCCCTCGCCTTCAGTCACCTAATGTCGGGTGGCGAGTGTGCACGTGTGACAGGCTCATTGCAAATGAAATATGTTTCGCTGAGGGTGGGGGGATGGAGAGAGGAGTATTGAAAGGAGCATGTGTAGTTAAAAGGAAAGACAGACTGACAAAGGAAGTGCAGGAGCGTTGTGGTGTTAATGTGAACGTGATAGAAAGCGTTAGGAGAAAATACACTGAGGTGGTTTGGCCATGTGGAGAGGATGGAGAGCGAGAGACAAGCGAGGAGAGTGTATGTGAGTGAGGTGGAGGGGGGGGAGGAGAGGGAGAGGAGGCCTAAGATGAGATGGAAGGATGGGATGGAGGTATGTGAGAGAGAGGGGGGTGAGCCAGTGGCGTATCCAGGAAATTTGCCAGGGGGGGGGGCAAACACTTGGAATATTTCCCCATACTATGTCACCACAAACTTTCCTAGATTTGATGTTTTATGTCATCAGAAATAAATTGACATCATTACTGTCGCATTTGTTCCAATGTCTTAAAGAAAAACTATCTTTTCCCCACATATTGACAGCTTTCTTGAAGTTACTTTAAGTTAATAGCTAATAATCCTTTCAGAGGACAAGTATGTAAAAACACTCAGTACATAATGTTACCAGAGGTCTACTATTTCATTAGAGAGAAAATGGAAACACCAGCAATAGATTAGAAGGCACTGGAGTTGCCCTAGCAAAGACATCTCCATGTCACTAGTATCCTTGGTCATCAGGGTACTCTCGTAGATGGTAGTATTATCGATACCTGCATGCTAACTTCCCTCTGTTCTACCTCAAAATATATATTTTTTTCTCGGTACTACAAATGTCTTGAGCACTTTTAGTACTTAAAAAATGACTGTCAACGCTATACTCTTGGTGCATCATTTACCTGCTGTCTCTATCTCTCTGTGCATATAAGGAATTACAGCTATTTTGCGTAATAACCTATGAAATTATAATGAATTATACCACACATCGGCACAGCAAGTCCCATACGAGATGCAATGGCGTCCATACTATCTGTTTATGTTCGGAAATAAACCCTGTATTTTGATTGGCTGCTGGAAGAAAAATAGCGGAATGGATGGGCCAATGAAAACTCGAGATCTGGCGTGAGTGTCCCGAACACACACACTTTCCCACATTCGTATCGTTTTTTTCTATTTTCCTTTGCGGTTCTCTCTCTCTCTCTCTCTCTCTCTCTCTCTCTCTCTCTCCACTTAGCACATATGCATAAATTCAAACCCGCTGCTGCAACCACCCCCAGTCTGGTATTCTGTTTTGCTCTACTGTTGTGGTGGTAGGCAGTAGAAATTCTGTTTTCCACTACTTATTCTTTTAGTTTGATTCTCACTGGCTCAGGCATCAGGGGTGGTGCATACGTCAAGACTGACCTAAGTAAAAATACATCTGCTGGGATTAAACTGTCTTAATCCTTGACTCAGGTGACCACGCGACCTGCCCCTCTCAGCAGGGAATGATTTTCATATCACCTGAACTGTACTGTGCTGCATTGAAAGGATTTTTCCATTAAGGAAAAAAAAAAAACGGCGTAGAGTTATTCATCTTGAAAATTCTCACCTAGAAAAGTGGGGGGGACAAAAGATACACTGTCCCCCAGGCTCCAAAAAGTGTGGGGGGGGGGGAGGGGAAGCAAGTCCCCCTGTCCCCCACTCAAACGAGGCCCCTGGCACACCTTACCGTGTATAATGTACAGTAGTCTGAGGTGATCAAAATGGCTTCATGCAGTCTTCGAAAATTCTGCTTGTTTCAGTTGTAATAATTGTGCAGTGTTTGTTTGCAACTGGCTACAGGGTGAGAGGATATGGCTACAGGGTGAGAGGATATGGCTGCAGGGTGAGAGGATGTGGCTGAGGGGACAGGAAGGCCATTTTTACACCTCATCAGGCTTCATGTGCAAAACATCATTACAGCTCTAATATTAACCACATAATCTACGGTGACAGGGGAAATTGTTAACTTATAAATGGTCATTTTTTTTCCCAAGGGTTTTATTATCTTTAGCTTTGAAGTTCAAAGGAAATTATTGCTTCCACATAAAATTTTTGGAAACAGATAATATTGTTTAATATACAGGTGGTAAAATTAGGAAAATTGTATTGTCATACAAGAACTATGCCAAAAATCCCTTTCAGCATTTCCCCCAAATATTCCCAGGGGGGGCAAAGTGCCCCCTGCCCCCCCAGTGGCTACGTGTATGGGGTGTGCTGTGGGGGAGGGCAGTGAAATGGCGGGGGACAGGGCGATAAGGAGGCGGTATGTTTGTTCTTACGGGATGGAGTCGTCATGCTATAGACAGTTAGATATATTGGTGTAGTGTTAATAACTGTTCTTTATTCTTCATTTTATTTTGTATTAACCTCGTCATCCTTGTTCTTATTGTTTTTATAATGCTGAAAAGTATGGGGAAGACTGTAG
>NW_027643820.1:0-52500 GCF_032717465.1 Coenobita brevimanus | reverse complement strand
GCACCTCGCACCACACACACACACACATACACACACACACACACACACACACACACACAGACACACACACACACACACACACACACACACACACACACACACACACACACACATACCCGTACGCGTATATTGTGGTGGTGTTCCTTCATTTTACCAAGGCCGAGATAGTCGTTTTTTTGCAGCTTATTTCCGGTAGTTCAGTGAAAGAATTAAACTTACAGCTCTACATCATTTCCATACCACTTCTTCGTGACTAGCACCATTCTAGTGTTAACCCCTTGTCACAACGCAAAATTTAAGAAAGAGATTGCAATTTTACGCCAAGTTAGAGTGAACAGGGTATAGTAGTGATGCTGCAACACACTTATATTTGTCCTCCTGTTTACAGGTCAGTCCACACGCAGTCCTTAGGTCACGTCTTCCATAGAGCAGGTAACACATGGACAGCCAGCGTAACGAAATGGCAGACCAGAGATGGAGTGAGAGGATGAGGCACACAGAGAACAAGATAGAGATGATACTCGCAGATCCACCGAGCAGGGACGGAACGAGTTAACAACCAAAGGATCGGAGTGGAGACAGGTGAGAGGGGTCCTTATCCTGCAGTGGTGTGTCACAGGCTGATGATGATGATGATGATGATGATGAAGACGGATGTTGCTGCTGATGATGTTGATTCTGCTGCTGATGATGATGATGATGCAAACTCTAGAATATGGTTAGATGATAGTGATGTGTTTGATGATGATGATGATGATATTGATATAACTTCTGTACTACATTTTTTACAGTGTTGGGATGGTGATGACATGCTGCTGCTGCTGACGATGATGATGATGATGATGAGAACAAGGAAGATGATGATGGTGATGATTACGACAACGAAGACGACGACGACGATGAAGACGACCATCTTCAAGTCACTGGCTGAGTCACCTCTCCCTTTCCTTTCTGTTTAACTTCGTGTTTTGGTGACTGGGCATGTGTGTGTGTGTGTGTGTGTGTGTGTGTGTGTGTGTGTGTGTGTGTGTGTGTGTGTGTGTGTGCTTGCAAAAATTCGTGTATGTGTATCTTGGTTGATGATACCGTGGTTATTCAAATGGCAGAATTATTTCCACACATTCATAGTTTTATTTCAAGGGTAAATATTAGGCCAAGAACATAGGACCTTTTACCTATACAATTACGAGACACTTACGCAATATTCTGAAAAGCTTATTACATCCCATAGACCACATAACAGGGTTTCATAAGTCACTGATCACCGTCTCTTTATGTATCGTTAGGAAGTGGATGAATATGAGTGAAGTAATACATATATTTTGGTCTTTATTTGATGGGAAGAATTAACCTCACATATTCTTTTTAATTTTAAGGATACAACACATGATTTTCTACATTTTATCACAGTAGCTCTAGAACCGGCCCTGACCGTCTGCTTCTCACTAACCATTTTCGGATGAGAGGTGTTGTACTCATATAGGCTTTAGTGATTATAGTGAAGCCAAGTTACGTTCTACCAGCCCCACACATTGTCACACACCATCACCCTCTCACACCACACCATACCATACCACCCTCCCACACCGTTTCACACCACACCATACCAATCTCTCACACTACACGAAACGAAACACTCCCACACCACACAAAATCACCTACCCACACCGCACCACAAAAAATCCTCCTCCCACACAACACCACACCACACCACACGACACAAAATTACCCTCCCACACCACACCACACATAACCACCTCCCACACCACACCACACTACAAAAAAATCCTCCTCCCACATCACACCACACATAACCACCCTCTCACACCACACCACACCACACAAAGCCACCCTCCCACACCACACCACACCACAAAAAAATCCTCCTCCTACACCACACCACAGAAAATCACCCTCCCACACCACACCACACCACACAAAGCCACCCTGCCACACCACAACACACATAACCACCCTCCCACACCACACCACACAAAGCCACCCTGCCACACCACACTACACTTAACCACCCTCACACACCACACAACCCTCACCACATAACCCTCCCCACACCACACCACAACCCCCCCCACCACACCACACCACACCACACCAAGGAGGTTAACCTAAGGGGCCTGAAGCTCTCGCATCTATTAATTCTGATATTGTTTCCAGGTAACTCCACACACACACCTCAGGTCACGTCTTTCACAGAAGAGATAACAGAAGGACAGCGAGCGTAACTGAATGGCAAGCCACAGATAGAGTGAGAAGAGGTGCACAGAGAACAAGATGGAGAGATGATATGATGCAGATCTACCGAGCATTAACGGAACTTGCTAACAATCAATGGATCAGAGTGGAGAAAGGTGAGAGGGTCCTTATCATGCAGTGGTGTGTCACAGGCTGATGGTGATGATATTGATGGTGATAATGATGTAGATGCTGATGGTGGTGATACTTTAACATTTCAACGTATGAGGTTTCAGAATGCACAGTGAGGCTGCATAGCCAGGAAATGGAAGAATATGAGTGCATTTAAGTATTTATGTAATGTGATGAATATGGATGGAAGATTAGAGGATGAAGTGACTGAAATGATACGTCAGGGAAGGAGGGTTGCTTGTTCTCTAAAAAGCAGTGATTAGGAAGAGGGAACTGAGGATGAAAGTACGAAAAAAAAAAAAAAAGGGCACTGCATGCTGTGATTCCCACTTTAAAGTATGGAAGTGAAGCTTGGATCTTGTTGAAAGGACGCAAGTCAAGAGAGAGAGCGGTGGAAATGAGCTACTTGAGAGGAGCATGTGGAGTTTCATAGAGAGACAGACAGACAAATGGGAAGATGAAGGAGCGTTGTGATGCTGATGTGGATGAGACTGAAAGCGTTAAGAGAAACACTTCGAGATGGTTTGGCCATGTCGAGAGGATGGCGAGTAAGAGAATGACTAGAAGAGTGCACATGAGTTAGCTGGAAGGGTAGAGGGGGAGGGGGAGACCGACGATGAGATGGAGTGAAAGAGTAGAAACATATGAGTGAGATTTTTTTTTCATTCATTGCCAGACGCCATGTATCCCAGACGGGGTGGCCAAGGGCTTAGAGTTAATTGTTTTACAGGGAGGGGCACTAATCCTCCACCAACCCCACTTGACACGTAGGGATGCCAACAGCGTCTGGTGTTCCCAGGCGGTCACCCATCCAAGTACTAACCAGACCCAACGTTGCTTAACTTCGCTGATCGGACGGGAAGCGGTGTACTCAACGTGGTATGGCCGTTGGCACTTGAGCTAAATGGTAGAAGACAGTACATCATGGAGGCGATTTGCTTGTGGTCACCCCTTACGGGATTAAGGCGTCTGGCTATAGATAAACAGATATAGATAAATACAGTAGATAGATAGGTAGGTGATGATGATAATATGATAATGATGATGATGATGAGAATGGTAATGATAATGAGAATGATGGTGTATATAATGATGATGATGAATGTGACGACGACAGCTATGATGATGACGATGATGATGATGATGATGATTTTTGTCGGCAGGTGGAAGGACGAAACAGCAGCAACTCTACCATCGGTCCAAGCATCCACGATTCCACATCCACCCATCCGTCCATCCATCCATCCATCTTGCTTGATGTTAACCCTCTCGCACCAGATAAGTTTAAGTAAGTTTTTTGGCTCACGATTTTATACGACCAAGCCGCCCGGCCGGGGAGCGCGCGCGCGGCAAATTTGAGTGAATGAAACACATTCTTGCCTTATTTTCGCCACCCAAAAATCCATGTATTCCCATGAAACCTTTTTCAAGGTAGGCATTGATGTTTGTTCTATCTGATAAACAGGACCAAAACACAGGAAAACACCAGCAAAAAAAGTTATTAGCCCTGGAAGCATGGTCGAGTAAACTGTTTTCACTTCCCAACATCACCGTTTGAATGTTTTC
Organism: Coenobita brevimanus; assembly: GCF_032717465.1. Taxonomy (NCBI): domain Eukaryota; kingdom Metazoa; phylum Arthropoda; class Malacostraca; order Decapoda; family Coenobitidae; genus Coenobita; species Coenobita brevimanus. The sequence continues at coordinate 48,549 of NW_027643820.1, read as the reverse complement.
CATCATACAGGAAAATGATCTAATAAGTTTTTATAGAGAATTTCATCAGCTTTCTAACGAAACAAATTCGGTTGAGATATGATGTATACTTTTCGAGAAAATGGCCAAAAATTGAAAGCCATTTTCGGAAAAAATTCACTGACCTCTGATAGCTAAATTTTCCCAGACACCTTATGTTTTTATTACATAGTAATATGCCCAAATTCACCAGCTTTCCCCATCTCAAAGAAGAACCCCATACGCCTCATAGTTCTCGAGTAAATCGAAAGAAAGTACTAGGCACTCCGTCCGTGATTGACTTTCGTGATGCGCGCACGGCGTACGCAATGTTCCCGCCTACGTAACAACGAATTCTTATCATAAATATTACATAGTTATGTATTGTACATACGTAGAATTTACTGCTCTTTATCATGGTTCAAACGTGAAATCGATACGTCCAATAGTTTTCGAGTAATTGGCCGACAAAGTGAGAGTATTACTACGAGCGTTAATCATTGGTAACAGCCGCGAAGAGACACTCATTTCCACCGCCTTTTCTCGCACAAAACGTAACATAATGCTTACATTTTGGTATTGATCATACGTAGAATTTAATGGTATAGATCATGGTTGTTACAGAAAATCGATAAGTCTAATAGTTTTCGAGTAATTGGCCGACAAAGTGAGGTTAGTACTCCGAGCGAATGTCACTGATAACAAACGCGAGGAAAAAAAACATTTCCCTCGCCTTTTACCCCCCAAAACGCTACCAAAGGCTTACATTCTGGTATTGATTCTACGTAGAATTTAGTGGTATTGATGATGGTTGTAACAGAAAATCGATAAGTCTAATAGTTTTCGAGTAACTGGCCGACAAAATGATGTTATTACTCCGAGCGCTTGTCACACAACAACCGCTAGGAACAAAAACATTTCTCTCGTCTTTTACCCCCCAAAACGCTACCAAAGGCTTACATTCTGGTATTGATCTTACGTAGAATTTAGTGGTATTGATGATGGTTGTAACAGGAAATCGATAAGTCTAATAGTTTTCGAGTAATTGGCCGACAAAGTGAGGTTACTCTTCCGATCGCTACCAACTTTTACACACAGTTTTTTCCTTGCACACCTGCCTGAAGACTATGCTACCAACTTTTTTTCCCCCTATCTGTACAGACTGTTACATCTTCCATGGATGTTTTCCTATTGTTATAACCTACTACACATAAACATAACTCTTCTATAGTTACTGCTGTGGAGATTTACTTTCTTTCATATGTGTAATCTGTAGAAAATGGTTATTTGTCTGAAAGTTGGAGAGGTAATGGTAATAGATTATTATATATATATCAACAAAATTTGCAGAACTCACTTCCTCCAGGGGTGTTGTCCAGTTAGACCAGGGATTTGAAGATGAGGAGTTATGTAGTGTGTGTGAGTCAGCTTCTCCCTGAGAGTTTGAGGCAACGCTATTTTTAGCACACACCACACTCGTTCACGGAAACTCGCAGCTTGTTTGACGTATATTTCATACAATTCCATACGCATTTACACTATCAGAATCACAATAATTCCAGCCCTAAAACACCGGTGATTCTCCCCTCCCGACTTCAGGTTTGCCCCTTCACAACACTCTGTTTCATGCCGTACGTAACGCTTGCTGGCTCCATAATTTCACCAAGCCATCCACAGTATCTTTCACACAATGTATATTTATGCCTTGGCTTCATTTATATACGTATTTCCACTCACGCCATACGGCCTACGGGGGGGGCGGAGTGGCGAAACCCCGCTACACTGACCATGCGTCTATTTAACTTTAGTATCAATTGCTTCTTCATAAGCTTTCCAGCTGTCTGAACAGATCAGCAGTAGTTTTAAAAACTAAAATAACTCGGTTCTGGTGCTCAGTTTGGTACGTTTATTTTCCTTTGATAACTATCAGAACTGGCGCGGCAAATTTTGAGAAAAGTCCCTCAAGTAACTCCTATTATTTTTTTTTACTAGGTTTCTAATGATGTCCATAGATCCGTTGTGGCTTTAATAGTTTCCTAGACAACGCAGTCTTGGCGCTGTTCTCTGCCACCCTATTATACCATGTCATATAGTGTTCTCGCTTGCTTGCTCTCTACGCTCGCTCGGTTGAACAATAAATCACTGAAGTAAAGGTGGTATAAAGCCCCCTAAGCCGCCACAGTATTATAACCCTCGGTATGCAGTTCGTTCCCTGCGGCCTTGTAACTCTATGTACCCGAAGCGCTTACAAAATAACTCGAAATAATTTTCCTTTCGTAACTATACTCGTTTCACTCTTACTTGGCCTGAGTTGTTGTTGTTGTTCTTGTTACACCTTAGGCTCCTCTGGATGTGAACCCTGTGCTATGTTGAAGGACTGTCTGTGTTGTGGTGGTGTGGTGCAGGAAGTGAGTGGGTGTGCAGTATGAGCACAGGCGATTGTATGTGTGTTATATTTTGTTAGTACTGTAGCAGGGAAGGTTGGTGTACTCGTGTCTCTGGGTTCGGTAGTGTCTGAAGGGTGTATGCCTGGTGGTGGCACATGAAAGATGCTGTTTGGTAGAAAGCTTTGGCTGGCTAGGGTGTCTGTGTGTTTATGTATGTGTTTGGTATAGAAAGTTTTGGCTGGCTGAGGTGTCTGTGTGTTTATGTATGTGTTTGGTATAGAAAGTTTTGGCTGGCTGGGGTGTCTGTGTGTTTATGTATGTGTTTGGTAGAGAAAGTTTTGGCTGGCTGGGGTGTTTGTGAGTTTATGTATGTGTCTGGGAAGTGTGGAGTCGGGTGGAGGAGGGGATATGTTGCTAAGATAATCTGTGTAGTGTTGGGCGGTTGTTCGATTTTGTTTGTGGAGAGGATGATGCAACATAAGGTTACAAAGGTGGGACGGATCTTGAGCTGAAGTGATGAACTGTGTGCCTCTCGTATTCATTTGGTCTCTGACTGAAATTAGTTATGTTTCTTGGTGTAGGCTGTCAGTACTTGTGGGCTTAGCGTCTTCTGCTATCAAGGTATTGTTTTCTGTTCTTTAAAGCTCCATCGTGTTTGTGTTGGATATGATTAGGGCTTAGCTTGTGCGACAGTAATTCACGGTTGTTTTAATGTATTACTTATAAGTGGAGGATGGAGTTGGGATGTATATGAGAGAGGGTGTGAATTAGTGGGAGTGATGCATAATGACGGGGGACAGGGTGGCATAGAGGCGACTTGTTTGTGGCCACCTCTTACGGGATTAAGTCGTCTGGCTATAGATAGATGAATAGACAGATAGCTTATAGTTTCCATACGGTTTGCCGAGTAGTAGCGATAGTTATCACTAGAATTTGATGGTAGTCACGAATGAGTGCCGTGGAAAGGATGTTGGGCTGTAGTATTGGCTGTTTCTGCTACTGATCTGCGTGACATTCTCATATGCTTTAAATGAAACTCTGTGTCAAGTTAAAGTGAAAGGCGTGTATGTTTGTGTTGGAGGAACGAGAGACAAGGAGGTATTCTGTGGCCTGTTTTCTTTGTGCTTCCTACAAGACACAGTAATAGTTATGACGGGGCATTTTTGTGGGTCAGCACACACTTACGGCCTCTCATTATACAAGGTGGTCCATATATTACGCCACCCAGTTCTTGTGTGTTGCGGGGACGGCTCAGTGAACATTACCAGTGTCTACCCTGCATCATTATCTACGTCCCACAACCCTCTTCAGGCTTTGCTTTATAATATAGGCTTTAATTTAGGTCCATTGATTGCATGGTGGAGAATTCCCATAACCTTTTTTATGCTTAGCTGTATATCATTGTATTGTATAATCTTTTATGCCCACTGATCACACGGCTGAGCAGTAATTTGGTGAAGCGATCAGAATGTCTTAGCTCATCACAAAAGCCGTCCCCACAACACACAAGACTGCAGAGCGCAATATACTGATCACCTATATTAAGTCAAAGCCACAGTTAAAAAGGTAATGAAACAAGACAGAAAATTTAAGTTTTCATTATTAATACTTCAGTACAAAATACATTAACAGAGACAGCAATATAAAATATGCATTCAAAAGTAGCATTTGTCCACAGAACATCCTGGACTTGCAAGGCAGATCACACCATCACCACCAGGCTTCTCTCGGCAGGTCAGGGCAGATCACCGGCAGCAGCAGCAAGTAATCTCACGGCTAGGGAAGACACGACACCCTGCTGCCGCCGCCGCCGCCGCCACCACCACCACACCACCAGGCATCTCTGAGTAGGGGAAGACACCACACCACCGTCAGGCTTCTCACGGCAGGGCAGACCAAACTTCAGCAGGGTATGACCAGTGTGGCAAGGAAGCAGCGTCAAGGCAGCAGACTCCAGCACGACCTGTGGACCAGATGTGTATTAGTTCAAATCAGTGTTAGCTTTAGTTATTTAATCTTCTATCTATCTCGATCTATTGCCAGACGCCTCAATCCTGTTTGGGGTGGTCACAAACAAATCGCCTCCAAGTCGCCCTGTCCCCCGCCATTTCACTGCCCTGCTCCCAACTCCCACCCCCCTCTCTCATATACCTCTCCACCGGGTCCACCCCATCCCTCCATCTCATCCTCGGCCTCCCCCTCCCTCTTCCCCCCTCCACCTCACTCACATACATTCTCTTCGTCAGTCTTTCACCCTCCATCCTCTCCACATGGCCAAACCACCTCAGTGTGTTCTCCTAACGCTTCCTATCACACCCACATCCACACCACAACGCTCCTTTATATCCTCATTCGTCAGCCTGTCTCTCCATGTGACTCCACAGGCTCCTCTTAAATAACTCATTTCCACTGCTCTCACTCTTGACTTGTGTCCTTCCAGCAACGTCCAAGCTTCACTTGCATACGTTAGAGTTGGTATCACAATACTGTCATGTAGTAACTTTTTCACTTCCATGCTCACTTCCCTGTTTCTTATCACTGCTTTCAAAGAACCAGCAACCTTTCTTCCCTGCTGTACCCTTTCAAGCACTTCACCCTCCAAACCTCCATCCTTACTCATTACACTACCCAAGTACTTAACCGTACTCACATTTTCCAATTCCTCACCATCGAACCTCGCTGTACATTCACTGACTTCACCTCTCTCAAAGACCATCACTTTACTCTTCCCTACATTCACCTTTAGATTCCTTTTCTTACACACTCTCCCAAACTCATCCACCAAGCCTTGCAGCTCCCCTTCGTCTTCACTCAACAACACAGTATCATCTGCAAACAACAGTACAGGGAGTTTCCAAACACTATCCTCTCTCACCAGGGCCACTCCAACATCCACTATCCTACCTTGTATCTCTTTTATTACCCCATCCATGTACAGATTGAACAACCATGGAGACATGACACATCCCTGTTTCAAACCAACTTTCAAAGAGAAAAATTCACTTAGTTCACCATCCACACGCACTGCAGCCTTCGCACCATCGTACATACTCTTCACAGCATTCAACAACTTCCCATCTACTCCATATATTCTTAACACTTTCCACAATCCTTGTCTGTCCACCCTGTCATATGCTTTCTCCAAATCCATGAAAGCCGCATACAACTTCTTTCCCTTCTTTAGAAACTTTTCCACTAAAGATCTAGAATGAATATCTGATCTACACAACCTCTTCCCTTCCTAAAGCCTCCCTGTTCTTCTCCAACTAATTTCTCTGTTCTTTCTCTAACTCTGTCTATAAGTATCCTACCATACACTTTTCCTATTATACTAAGAAGACAAATGCCCCTATGATTACCACACACTTCTTTTTCCCCTTTTCCTTTGTACAAGGGAATAATTATACCTGACTTCCAATCCTCCGGGACTCTACCTTCCTCCCAGGCCAATCTGCACATCTTCCACATCCATTCTACTACTATCTCTCCCCCATGCTTCTGCATTTCACCACACACTCCATCAATTCCTGGGGCTTTCCCCGATTTAACTTTCTTCATTTCTTCCACAACTTCTATCCTACTGATTTCTTCCTGTCTTCTCAACTCCCTCCTTCTCCCAGCCACTTATACTCGCATTACTTCCATCCTCTACGTTCAACAATTCCTTAAAGTGTTCTCTCCATCTGCTCACTTTTTCTCCCTTCACCACTAGTAACCTACCATTTTTATCTTTCACTCCCCTGCTAACTTCACTTCCACCCTGTCTTACTCTTTTCACTTCTCTCCAGAACATTTTCTTACAGTCCCTCCACTTTACACTCAAATTCCTTCCAAATTCCTCATCCACTCTCTTCTTACTCTCTCTTACTAATCTTTTCACCTCTCTCTTTCTTTCCACATATAACTCTCTCTTCCGCCTCTCAACTTCTTCCACGCCCCTATTTCTCATTCATTCATTGAATGCTTTCTTCTTTTGTGCCACAGCCTGTTTCACCTCTTCAGTCCACCACGCTGTTCCTTGCACCCCCCTCCGTCTTCTCTTCCTTCCACACACCACCTCACATGCTGCACATATTTCTTCTGTAAATATCTTACAACATCAGTCTGTTTGTATGTTATGCACCTACAAATGATGCACTCGATGAAAGGAAAGACACATTTTATGAAAAGTTGCAAGAAGGAGTAGGAAGGGTACCTAGACATGATGTTTTGATCTGCGTTGGAGACTTTAATGCAGTAATGGGCTGTTCAAATGAGGGATTTGAGGCATGTATGGGTAAGATGGGAGTTGGTAGTAGGATGAGTGAAAACGGAGTGAGGTTTGGAAGCTTCTGTCTAGCAAATGACTTGGTCATCGGGGGCACACTCTTTCAGCATTGCAATATACACAAGACAACTTGGGTGTCGCCGTGTGGAAAATATAAAAATCAGATTGATCACATCGCTATCAGTAGGAGGCATAGAAGTTCTCTGCTAGATGTTCATGTTAAACGGGGAGCGGATATTGGTAGTGACCATCAACTCAGCATTGCAAAAATAAGGTTTAAACTTAAAAATCAGAAGAAGGAAAAATCTGGTGTTGGTAAATACGATATTGTTAAGCTTAGAAGGGAAGGAGAAGAAAAGGAGGAATTCAGATTAGAATGCAGAAATAGGTTTTTGGTGTTGGAAACGTTGGAAGAGGGGGAGAGAAGTGTAGATGGGATGTGGGAGGATGTGAACAAAGTTTTGCATGAGACTGCTGAATGTACGATTGGAAGGAGACATAGCTTCAGGAGAAAGAAATGGATATCAGAGGAAACGTGGGATATGATAAAAAAGAGAGGTGAGGCTAAATTGAGGAGTGAGATGCAATGCGTTGATAAACAAGAGATTGAATTAGCAAGAGCTGCGTACTGGAGTTTGAATTCAGAAGTAAGAAGGTTAGCTAGGAGAGATAAAAGAAGATGTGTGGATGAAAAGGTTCCAGAGACTGAAATCTTAATAAACAAAAATGATGGACAGAGTCAAAGAATAGCATATAAATCGATTAGAGAACCGAGTGGTAATGCAGGTAAACGCAAGGAAATACCAGTTAGAGACAGGGAAGGAAATTTATTGACCAAAGATGGAGATATTAAAAATAGATGGAAAGAGCATTTTGAGACGGTTCTTAATAGACCAATACCACCAGAAGAGGATATACCGTCTGCTCAGGAAGATTTAAATATAGAAACAGGAGAGTTGAGGCTTGCAGAAGTGGAGAAAGCAGTAAAACAGTGAAAGAATAATAAGGCACCAGGGGAGGATGGTTTATTTCCGGAAATGTTTAAAGTGGAGGGGGATAGATTAATAATGATCTTGACCAAGCTATTCAATAAGATATGGGTGACGGGGTTACTACCATCAGTTTGGAAGAATGGTGTAATTGTTAAAGTTCCCAAGAAGGGAGACCTGAGTGAATGTGGTAATTGGAGGGGAATCTCTTTGTCACCGATAGCTTTGAAAGTTTTCAGTAGAGTGTTGTTAAATAGGTTGGAGCCGGTGGTTGAGGGTATTCTGAGGGATGAACAGGCTGGTTTTAGAAAGGGACGTGGTTGCAATGATCAGATCTTTATAGTTAGGCATTTGATGCAGCAAGTTAATGAAATGAGAGTGCCGTTAAGTCTTTGTTTTGTTGATTTTGAAAAGGCTTTTGATAGTGTTTCGAGAGAGACTATGGGGAAGATCATGAGACATTATGGAATACCAGAGGAGTTTGTGAGGGTCATTATGAACATGCATGAGGACACATTTTGTAAAGTGATGGTTGATGGTTGTCTGAGTGATTCGTTTGAAGTCAAGTCCGGAGTAATTCAAGGTGGTGTTCTATCGCCTTTACTATTTATATTGGTCATTGATTACATTATGAAACGCGTTGGAACAGAAACCGGTGCAGGTATACTTTGGGGAGAGAACAGGAAACTTTTGGATTTAGATTATGCAGATGATATAGTTTTGATTTGTGATGGACCAGAAGAGATGCAGAGAGTGTTGGACTGTTTGGTGAGTGAAGGTCGCAAGGTGGGTTTGGTTATTAATTGTGGAAAAACTGAAATAATCAATATGAATATGGAAAATGTGCAGGAATGTGTAATTGGAGGTATGGTTGTAAAGCAAGTTGATAGGTTTAAATATTTAGGTACTTATTTAGCCAAGGATGGTTCTTTGAACTTTGAATTCGAGGAAAGGTTAAAGAAGGCTAATCAGGCAATGGGAATGCTTAAAAATATTTGGAATAATAACAATTTTTCTGTGCATACAAAAATCAAACTTTATAAGGTAATGGTTAGGAGTATCTTAATTTAAGGACACGAGTCTTGGTACAGCACAGTGACTATGGAAAATAAATTCTTGGTGTTTGAAAATAAAGCACTTAGAAGAATATTAGGAGTTAAGTGGTGGGAAAGGATACCAAATAGTAGAATTAGAGAAATAACGGGAGTGCAGCCGATCGATGAATATGTTAGATTCTCACGATGGAAGTGGCTAGGACATGTGTATAGGAGACAGGGAATAGTACGAGGTACACCAGGGTGGGTGGCACTTGGTAGGAGAGGTAGAGGAAGGCCAAAAGAGACGTGGGTGAGGACAATGAGATGGGAAGCTGGAGATGAGTGTTGGGGAGATCTTGAGGAGTTAGCACAAGATAGGATGTGGTGGTGTGAGTTCATCGAGGCCCTATGCATCCCCGAGGGTGCCACAGGAAATGATTGATTGATTGATTGAAATATCTTACACACACATTCCACGTCTCCCATCTGCTCCAATTCATATTTGCCCAATCGTTCCTCCACTTCTCTCTTATACTCTGCCTTTTTCTCATCCTCTTGTAACCTTTCCACTCTCCTTGCAACTACTCCATCCTCTCGTCTTTCCCTTCTTCTATTCCTCCATCTTACTTGCATTCTAATTCTGGCCACCACCAAGTAGTGGTCAGAAAGTCCACTCCCCCAACCTCTATACACTCTTGCATCCTTTACACATCTTCGCATCCTTTCATCTACACACACATAATCAATCATTGCCTTCCTTTCATTCAGTACACCACCCACCCTTCTCATCACTCGCCATGTACAGTATACCTGTGGATCATTTTATGCCTGAAGAAGGTATTGGCTATCACCAACCCCCTCCCAGCACAAATGTCCACTAACGCACCCCCATTCTCATCTGTCTCAGCAGGCATACCCCACTCACCAACTATTCCATCCACCTTCACATTCCTAACTTTACCATTCATATCACCAATCAAAAACACACTCTCATTCCTTCCAAACTTATCCATGCACATTTCCACATTTGTCCAGAACTCTTCTCTCACTCTTCTAGCACGATCTTGCATTGGTGCATACACACACACAATCGGCCACATTTGTATTCCAACTTTCAACTTTACCCACACAATCCTTGACCCAACTGATCCATACTGTCTTATGCTCCTCTTTCATCTTTTACTCACAACTATACATACCCCTTCCTTTGCCCTTTCAGTCTCACCTACTCCTGCATATATACCCCATCCATACTCCCATTCTCTCACACTTTCTCCTCTCCATTTTGTTTCAGTTATTCCACATACATCCACTTTCGCATCCTCAAGCACCTGGACAATCTCTCTCTCTTTCACCTCATCATTCGCTCCCCTTACATTCCAGGTTCCAATTATAAACGATACGATAGCTGTATTTCCAGAGTCTGTATAAACGATACGATAGCAATATTTCCAGTCTATTAATCCTGTATTTTTTGAACTGAAGATGTAGCCTTATTAACCCCATCAGAGCTGTAAGTCCTCCCTGTGTTTTAAAATGCTTGGTGGTGGCAACAATAAAACAATAAATCAACAAGGAAGAGGTGTTAGGGGAGGTGCTTCAAGAGTACCAGCCCCTGAGTTGTAAAAATTGCCAAGTAGTAGCAAGAATAAAACCAAAAATAAATCACTAAGGAAGAGATGTTGGGGGAGTCAGGGAATTGGAAGTACTGTGTAAGTTTGAATTAATCTGACTTATTTCTTTTTACAAAATGCCTGTGTCTTTCTCCTTCTGCCTGTGTCTTTCTCCTTCTGCCTGTGTCTTTCTCCTTCTGCCTGTGTCTTTCTCCTTCTGCCTGTGTCTTTCTCCTTCTGCCTGTGTCTTTCTCCTTCTGCCTGTGTCTTTCTCCTTCTGCCTGTGTCTTTCTCCTTCTGCCTGTGTCTTTCTCCTTCTGCCTGTGTCTTTCTCCTTCTGCCTGTGTCTTTCTCCTTCTGCCTGCGTCTTTCTCCTTCTGCCTGCGTCTTTCTCCTTCTGCCTGTGTCTTTCTCCTTCTGCCTGTGTCTTTCTCCTTCTGCCTGCGTCTTTCTCCTTCTGCCTGTGTCTTTCTCCTTCTGCCTGTGTCTTTCTCCTTCTGCCTGTGTCTTTCTCCTTCTGCCTGTGTCTTTCTCCTTCTGCCTGTGTCTTTCTCCTTCTGCCTGTGTCTTTCTCCTTCTGCCTGTGTCTTTCTCCTTCTGCCTGTGTCTTTCTCCTTCTGCCTGTGTCTTTCTCCTTCTGCCTGTGTCTTTCTCCTTCTGCCTGTGTCTTTCTCCTTCTGCCTGTGTCTTTCTCCTTCTGCCTGTGTCTTTCTCCTTCTGCCTGTGTCTTTCTCCTTCTGCCTGTGTCTTTCTCCTTCTGCCTGTGTCTTTCTCCTTCTGCCTGTGTCTTTCTCCTTCTGCCTGTGTCTTTCTCCTTCTGCCTGCGTCTTTCTCCTTCTGCCTGTGTCTTTCTCCTTCTGCCTGTGTCTTTCTCCTTCTGCCTGTGTCTTTCTCCTTCTGCCTGTGTCTTTCTCCTTCTGCCTGTGTCTTTCTCCTTCTGCCTGTGTCTTTCTCCTTCTGCCTGTGTCTTTCTCCTTCTGCCTGTGTCTTTCTCCTTCTGCCTGTGTCTTTCTCCTTCTGCCTGTGTCTTTCTCCTTCTGCCTGTGTCTTTCTCCTTCTGCCTGTGTCTTTCTCCTTCTGCCTGTGTCTTTCTCCTTCTGCCTGTGTCTTTCTCCTTCTGCCTGTGTCTTTCTCCTTCTGCCTGTGTCTTTCTCCTTCTGCCTGTGTCTTTCTCCTTCTGCCTGTGTCTTTCTCCTTCTGCCTGTGTCTTTCTCCTTCTGCCTGTGTCTTTCTCCTTCTGCCTGTGTCTTTCTCCTTCTGCCTGTGTCTTTCTCCTTCTGCCTGTGTCTTTCTCCTTCTGCCTGTGTCTTTCTCCTTCTGCCTGTGTCTTTCTCCTTCTGCCTGTGTCTTTCTCCTTCTGCCTGTGTCTTTCTCCTTCTGCCTGTGTCTTTCTCCTTCTGCCTGTGTCTTTCTCCTTCTGCCTGTGTCTTTCTCCTTCTGCCTGTGTCTTTCTCCTTCTGCCTGTGTCTTTCTCCTTCTGCCTGTGTCTTTCTCCTTCTGCCTGTGTCTTTCTCCTTCTGCCTGTGTCTTTCTCCTTCTGCCTGTGTCTTTCTCCTTCTGCCTGTGTCTTTCTCCTTCTGCCTGTGTCTTTCTCCTTCTGCCTGTGTCTTTCTCCTTCTGCCTGTGTCTTTCTCCTTCTGCCTGTGTCTTTCTCCTTCTGCCTGTGTCTTTCTCCTTCTGCCTGTGTCTTTCTCCTTCTGCCTGTGTCTTTCTCCTTCTGCCTGCGTCTTTCTCCTTCTGCCTGCGTCTTTCTCCTTCTGCCTGTGTCTTTCTCCTTCTGCCTGTGTCTTTCTCCTTCTGCCTGTGTCTTTCTCCTTCTGCCTGTGTCTTTCTCCTTCTGCCTGTGTCTTTCTCCTTCTGCCTGTGTCTTTCTCCTTCTGCCTGTGTCTTTCTCCTTCTGCCTGTGTCTTTCTCCTTCTGCCTGTGTCTTTCTCCTTCTGCCTGCGTCTTTCTCCTTCTGCCTGCGTCTTTCTCCTTCTGCCTGCGTCTTTCTCCTCCTGCCTGTGTCTTTCTCCTTCTGCCTGTGTCTTTCTCCTTCTGCCTGCGTCTTTCTCCTTCTGCCTGTGTCTTTCTCCTTCTGCCTGTGTCTTTCTCCTTCTGCCTGCGTCTTTCTCCTTCTGCCTGCGTCTTTCTCCTCCTGCCTGTGTCTTTCTCCTTCTGCCTGTGTCTTTCTCCTTCTGCCTGCATCTTTCTCCTTCTGCCTGTGTCTTTCTCCTTCTGCCTGTGTCTTTCTCCTTCTGCCTGCATCTTTCTCCTTCTGCCTGCATCTTTCTCCTCCTGCCTGTGTCTTTCTCCTTCTGCCTGTGTCTTTCTCCTTCTGCCTGCGTCTTTCTCCTCCTGCCTGTGTCTTTCTCCTTCTGCCTGTGTCTTTCTCCTTCTGCCTGCATCTTTCTCCTTCTGCCTGCATCTTTCTCCTTCTGCCTGCGTCTTTCTCCTTCTGCCTGCGTCTTTCTCCTTCTGCCTGTGTCTTTCTCCTTCTGCCTGCATCTTTCTCCTTCTGCCTGCATCTTTCTCCTTCTGCCTGCATCTTTCTCCTCCTGCCTGTGACTTTCTCCTTCTGCCTGCGTCTTTCTCCTCCTGCCTGTGTCTTTCTCCTTCTGCCTGTGACTTTCTCCTTCTGCCTGTGTCTTTCTCCTCCTGCCTGTGTCTTTCTCCTTCTGCCTGTGACTTTCTCCTTCTGCCTGCATCTTTCTCCTCCTGCCTGTGTCTTTCTCCTTCTGCCTGTGACTTTCTCCTTCTGCCTGCGTCTTTCTCCTCCTGCCTGTGTCTTTCTCCTTCTGCCTGTGACTTTCTCCTTCTGCCTGTGACTTTCTCCTTCTGCCTTTTACCAGTGACTGTATCTCCTTTCTCTCCCCTTCCTGTCCTCTCTCTACTGTTCCACCTTTTCTTGATAGTTCCATAATTCTTTTGGCCCTACATTTCCCCCTACTATCAGGCTAGACATTTGGTATTATGCCATGGATTGTTTAAGGCCCTGCCATTAACACTGCCCCATCCTTCCTTCCTCCCTATCCTCCCCTTCCTCCCTATCCTCCCCTTCCTCCCTATCCTCCCTATCCTCCCCTTCCTCCCTATCCTTCCTTCCTCCCTATCCTGCCTTCCTCCTTGTGCATTAACACCAAACTGTTTCATGGCCAAAGCTGCTCCCATGCCAGTCTTGGTAGCCAGTGTGTCTTGGTGCTGGTTCCCTGGTGCAGGTTGATTGGTGCTTCCTACTGTGACATGCTCTTAAATGCAGTGGCCAGGCATCTTGCACTGAATGGTTCCCTTACTTTGTTCAATTCTTGTTTGGGAAGATTTTTTTGAACTGTAGTAGCTTCCTCATGTAATGCAGACTTTGAAATAGTCTCCAGAATTACTTCAGTAGATATAGATAAATAGATATAGATGGATAAAGCACTCAGGGAGTATGGTGAATTATCTTTAGGTGTATTAGCAGTGGTTACAGTTTCTGCCATTTTTCTAAATCTGGCCATCGTCTAAGTCGTTCAGTGGGTTAAGGTTTGGGGTGTGTTCTTAAAATTTAATAAGTAAATATTTAATTTGAAGTGTGACGTCACTGGTGCATTGTGGGAGCAACGTTGAGAGGTGCTGGAGATGAGTGAAGATTTTATTCTTTACGGTGTTAGTCTACTTCTTATTATGGTAATTCTTATGCCCATGTGTTTATCAGTGTTTGCTGTCATTATCGAGAGGTGTAGTCGGCTGATGTAAGTTGTAATTATTAGCTATAAGGATGATATACGGCGGTGTGTATCTCCAGGTGACCAAGATGTCCCTTTAAACTGGAGTAAGCAGTGCTACTTAAAACCCCCGATATTCACACCATCTGTTTAGGTTTTAAGGTCGAATGTGATCCTGTACATGGGCAGGCATAGTAGGTTAATTGGCTGGAAAAAATGAGGGGATGTGTGTAAAAACTAATGGGTAGTTTGTTTACATCGGGGATATAAACTCCGCGAGTCCCTTTAACTCTTGCAATCCCGGTGATGCCCTTTTCAGTTTATTCATAGTGCCAGAAGGCAATTTTATTCAACTTATGCAAAGACTCTGCTATTGCAGGAGTTCAGTGAGGCTGTGCCTAACCCCTACACTTCCAGAAGTCTATACAAAGCTAAATATAATCATGAGATGGCATAAAAAAAAAAAAAAAAAATCCCTGCTCTGTGAGTTAAACTAGTGAAGACTGAAGGTATTAACATGTGTAGGAGAGACACTGGATAAAGCCTGATTGGAGATATAGTATATTGAACTGGAAGGACTGCATACCTTACATCCTTCATTAGCCATTGCTGCTACCTTTAAATAAGAATTATCATACTGAAGGTAATTACTAGCAGCCTTCATTAACATATTACTGTACTGTAATTAGGAGAGAGGTTTCATAAGTTGATTGGAAGTCAGGAGACAGCAGGAATATACCATTACTGTTGAGGGGGATGAATTTGTGTGTAGGCTATGATATAGGAAGCATATCTCAGAATATGGATGTACAAGGTTAATCATATCTTGTATAGTACTTACACTTTCAGATTTGATGGCTTTTTCCTTTTGTACTGTAATCTTTACTGAATGATGCAATCAGTTCATGATTACACATTATATAATCTCAGACTTCATCTGTGTCATTGTAGTTGGCTCACCTTGACAAATTTTAGTCCTTCTGCTGCTTAGTTCCTGTATCTAAGTGGCAGAATAAGACAGTATTATGGTTTTGCATCCTCCCCATAGATCTTCATTGTGATTTGCATGATAATCTAGTCTTTATCTCTAGAAACAGCTCGGCATTCAAGGTGGAGAGATGCCAGGTTTTTGTCAGTTTAGGGTGGACATGTAGTCTATATGGTTTGTCTTTATTCTTTTATGTATTCATTATTATTATTATTATTTTTTACTGTGGATCAAATTTAGCGATTCATCTCTTCCGTTTATAAATCGGTACAACAGATAGGCTTTCATTCTCAGTTCTCACAGAAGGTATACCCAATGAGTACTGTACTGTCTTCCTGTGCATTGTATATTTTGTCATTTGTACTCTCATTATAAGTTTCATTAAAGAATTTGTATCATATGTTTAGTTTCTGTGTCACTCAGTGTGTTAAGTTTATGTAATATATGGTTAATCGTTTAAGTCCTGCCGTTGGTTAGCAGTTAAGTTCCAGTTTTTACTTTCTCCCTTTATATAAGTAGCAACTGCTCTATATTCTTTCCATAGCACTTGTTCATGATTAGCATTAAACTGCAGGCTTAGGTATTCCAAGTAGCTCAGGGAATTTCGAGATATCTCCTCCTAAAGCGACATTAATAGGTACATGATAATTTAGTTTAGCCTATGCATGTTGTTCAATTTCCCATTTTTTGTAACGTAAAGAAATAAAATACAGTAGAAGTTTTAGCCAGTATACTAGTGGGGCCGCGGTGGCATGGTCAGCATGGTGCTGGCCTGCTGATCAGGAGGACCCGGGTTCAAGTCCCGGTGTGATAGAGGTTTCTTTAAAATGTGGCTGAGGGAAGTTTGCGTAGCAGGCTTTCCTTAAAACCACAAGGCCCCTTACACTTCAGCTCACACTCACGAAGACACTTACACACACTACTACATACATACACACACACTACTACATACATACACACATCAAGACGCACACACACAAGACACGTACACAGCCACCTTCACACAGTATACACACCACACACACACAAGACACGTACACAGCCACCTTCACACAGTATGCACACCACACACACACACACACGACACGTACACAGCCACCTTCACACAGTAGACACACCACACACACAGAGGGTGGGACAGACACACCACAGGCAGACAGAGAGGGACATATACAAAACACAGGGAGTGAGAGAGGAGAGGGTTTTATTAAAAAGTCCAATTTTGGTATACCTCCTGTGGCAAAATTGATATAGCCCCCCCTTTAATATTTTTTGGATATTTTCATTTAGTGCCCCCCAGGCCCCAGACCCACTCGGCTGAAACCAAATTGTCTGGCGTCAGCTGGAACATGATATACCAGAGTTATGCCGGTTATGTGGGGGTTAATGGTGACAGTGTAGTAACTGTCAGGCTCCTATGACTCACTCAGCCGAACAAAATCGTCTGTCAGCTGGAATGGAATACTAGAGTTGTCCCAAGCACCAGAGGGTTAAGAACCCCCTGAGTGATGCTCGGGACAAGCATCACTCAGGGGGTTCTTAACCCTCTGGTGCTTGGGACAACTCTAGTACCCCATTTCAGCTGACTCAGACGATTTTATTCGACTGAGTGAGTCATAGGAGCCTGACAGTGTCAATACCGTCACCATTAACCCCCTCACGACCGACATAACTCTAGCATCATGTTCCAGCTGACGCCAGACAATTTGGTTCAGCCGAGACAGGATCCTAGGATCCTGAGAGACACTATAACAGCGGTTCCCAACCTGGGAGCCATGGCCCCCAAGGGGGCCATGGGACATTGACTGGGGGGCCATGGGCCTTATTGGTAATATAAGATATTATAAGTTATTTGGTCTGGGTAAAACCTGACAGAAATCAAGTATGATATATACCTTACTATGCTAGTTTAGCCTTAAGTATATTGGGGTAATTACCGTTTTCTGCACAATATCAAATATTAAAAATATATAAATATACGATCTGAGTTATATAGGGGCCATGGAGCTTCTCATAATTTTCTCGGGGGAACACAGGACCAAAAAGGTTGGGAACCACTGCACTATAACATCACAAACAAAATACAAAATGCCTTCCCTCCATCTTGAACGTACTATAATTCATTTACATTAAGTAAGCTCGTATTTTCGTATTTTTGCAGCTTATTTCATGTATCTTAGTTAAAAGAAAAAAATACTACGAGCCGGTGAATAAAACCAACACTTGTAGACGAAGAATATAATTACCAAACAGTTTCGGTGGACACTGCCACCATCTTCAGTGGTCAAGATAGTGAGAGGGAGTGACATACTGACACTACAAGGGTTCCTTTTTATGCCTGTGTGTGTGTGGAAGGGTGGGGTAAAGGTGAGGTGGGGTGGGGTAGATTGTAAGCGGGGATTAACCCAAGGGGGATTTTGGGGGGGACATTACCGGACAGGTCAGATAGGAATTACAAAAATCCCCCTTGGGTTAATCCCCGCTTACAACCTACCCCACCCCACCTCACCTTTACCCCACCCTTCCACACACACACAGGCATAAAAAGGAACCCTTGTATAATCAGTATGTCACTCCCTCTCACTATCTTGACCACTGAAGATGGTGGCAGTGTCCACCGAAACTGTTTGGTAATTATATTCTTCGTCTACAAGTGTGGGTTTTATTCACCGTCTTTGATTATCACGCAAGTGATTCATCCAGCCAATACTACGAGCTCTGTATCTTTTTATAGCCCTTCTTCGTGACTAGCATCGTATTCTAGTTATCTATAGTTACAACTGAGCATTCAAGATGGAGGGATCACAACTTTAAGCAGTTACAGTAAACAAACAAACAAAAAGCAAGTGTCATCCTCTTGACCTCTCGTCTTCGCAGGAATGCAGCGGTGGCGCCATCTTGTGCGTGGAATGCGTGAAGTGCAGGCTCTTGAAGGAGCACGGAGCCACGGGAGACTTAATAATATTCGCTAGTCAGCCAGTCTAGAAGCCTGGGACATTTGCCTGAAATAATAATAATAATAATAATCTATCTATCTATCTATCTATTGCCAGACGCCTCAATCCCGTTTGGGGTGGCCACAAACAAATCGCCTCCAAGTCGCCCTGTCCCCCGCCATTTCACTCCCCTGCTCCCAACTCACACCCCCCTCTCTCATATACCTCTCCACCCCATCTCTCCACCTCATCCTCGGCCTCCCCCTCCCTCTTTCCCCCTCCACCTCACTCACATACACTCTCTTCGTCAGTCTTTGACCCTCCATCCTCTCCACATGGCCAAACAACAAAACCAGTCTTATACATAATTCAATATCTTAGCCACTCGATCTGTCCATTCCGCCCCTTCAGTACGAGACGCATTTCTCTAAGCTATTTTTTCTAACATGGGAGGTTCGATACGTTTGATTAAGCCTATCCATAAGACTCCTAAAACTGAGTAAATGCCTCTGAAAGTTGCAAAATATAAAATATAAAACGTCTATATGATATAAAAACCTTTGTTCACCTCCGGGACTCGATCTGTGTTAGATAAGACTGGTTTGGTTAAGGTACGGTAGGGATGGGATTGTTGTGGCAGGGTGGGGTAGCGTTGGGTCGGTTATGGCCAGGTGAAGTAAGGTTGGGTTAGTTTTGGCAGGACGGCGTAGGATTGGGTCGGTTTTGGCAGGGTGGGGTAGGACTGGGTCGGTTTTGGCAGGGTGGGGTAGGATTGGGTCAGTTTTGGCAGGATGGGGAAGGGTTGGTCGTGTTTGGCAGGGTGGAGTAGGACAGGGTTGGTTTTGGCAGGGTGGGGTAGGATCGGGTCGGTTTTGACAGAGTGAGGTTAGATTGGGCTGATTATGCCGAGGTAGGGTAGGGATGGGTCGGTTATGGCAGGGTTGAATAGAGTTGGGTCGATTAGGGCAGGCAAGGGTAAGCATGGGTAGGTTATGGTTGCGTTGGGGAGGGTAGGATAGGTTATGGCAGGGTAGGATAGGGCTGGGTGGTGGTGGGTTGGGCTGGGTAGGGTAGTGTAGGGCTGGGTAGGGTAGGGTAGGGTAGGCTGAATCAGGATAGTGTAGGGTACAGAAGAGTGGTGGGTATAACTGCCGTTTAGTTCCGTCATATCCAACGCCTATTTCACTCAGTTATACTACACTGTCTCATCAAATTTGGGGCGATCTTCTCTACGATTTTTGTTCTTCTCCGCTTAGTTCAGTCCTTTAGTTCATTCATGACCCTTGGCTTTCCTTTTTATTTTTTTTTTTTTTTATGTGGTGGTGCGCAGGTGCACGAGGCTAGACCACCATTAGTCCAGAATATTTAAGGGTAGGCCACCAAGCTACACCCTGGTAACGTCTACATGTCAAAACATCTGTCCACCTCTGGGACTTGAACTGCGGAGCGCTGGACGCAGAGCTCTCGGTCTGCGGATGTCACTTTTACTCTTTGCTAGCTTCTGACGATATCCTACAGCTTCAGAAAACGCTCTTAGGATGACGGGACAGAATCATTTAATCTTTCAAGCCGAGAACAACTTATTTACATTGTCCTAGTTGACCGCATGATTTTATTCAGCTTAGGAGATCCCCTGATGGAGATGGGGTTGATGATGGCAGTATTTAACCCTTCCAGTTCGAAATTTCTTTCTACTGTAGAGGTGAAGAAAATCATCCGAAGGTAGAGAGAAGAAAACAGGAAAAGTAATGTAGTGGTGAAAGGGCTGTACAGGGGAGGGTAGGTTAAAGTAGGGTACGGTTGGGTCGGCAATGGCAGGGTAGGGTAGGGTAGGCTGAGGTAGGCTAGTGTAGGGTTGAGAAGAGTAGGGTAGGGTAAATTGAACTGAATAAGTATATACAATAAAATCTGGCGATACAACAACCAGGGTCATATGCCGCCGGATGACAACGAGAATAAAAGCACTCGAAAAGATGAAATACACACACACACACACGCACACATACACATACACACACACACACACACACACACACACACACACACACACATACACACACACACACACACACACACACACAAAATACAATTCATAATTAAAACAAGAAAAACACTAAAACACTAAGAACACTAAAACCACTGTATACTAAATTTTACACGGTAGTGCAGCTGCCTACACCAAGCAAAGGTTTCCCCCTCCACCACAACAAGCATCCTCTCCAAGTACCAACAGAAGACTACAATCCCTCTCCTACCCGGTGCTCAGAGAGGTAACGATGGCGCAATTCCCCAACAGTGGACACCATCAGCAAAAGCCGAAGAGTCAGGGGGACGAAGCATTCCACACAGAAAGTAGGGGGAGAGTCCTCCATTAAAAATCAATGAGAGAACCAGGAATGGCCCATTCGGAGCCAGCATAAAGCCGTCTCCCACCTGCATTCAGACCTCGGCAAATGAAGGGGCCCGTTTACCCACAAATATCACACATTTTGTTTGCCCCCACCGCATCCCACCTACTCTGCCAGTGGGAGCAAACAGTGAGTGGTTAGATGAATATCACTGAGCGAGGCAGGGGAGAGGTGAGGATAGGCGAGAGGCAGCAGCCTTTGCCAGAGCGTCAGCATGCTCATTGCCCACAATGGTACAAAACCACAAAGCAGTCCCTAGCAAGCACAGCCATTCTAAAACACTGTAGACAACAAAAGAGGATTGGACGGGAAAACACAAAATGGAGATCGGCAGAGTCGCTAAAAACTGTATAACAAACAGGAGGGAAGCTAAATATCAATTTGACTGCGAGTAAAATAGCAGTAAGTTCTGCGATAAAAGTAGATACGATGGGGGGAAGACTCCTACCACGAATGAAATCGGGAAATATAACACCCAAAGCCTGTCCCCTCACGGGATTTCAATCCATCAGTACATACGAGAATCGAGACACTGTGAGAGGAAGCATGTTCTAAAAAAATAGCAAAGAGCCGCCTGTGAGGAAAGAAAGGCCCCTCTCTCAGGAAAGTAAACACACGGTTGCACCCCTGAGAGGAGCCAGGGAGCCATCCTTGGTACACGCACAAGACAAACAAGAAAGGTTGGAACATCCACATCCCCCATGGCAGCCTTCACCCTGTACCCAAACGGATGTGGATAGCGAGGATACGGCGAGGCAGACACTCCCTCCGGAACAGAGCCAACAAAATCTTCCTGAACTTTAGCAAAGACGGTGACACTAAGGACACTAGTTTGAGGCACTCCCTCCTCTTGAGGATATGGGGGAAACAAGGTGGCACCAATACGGAAAAATTCCATAATCAGTAAAGGCAACCTACCACGCAAACCAAGATGGTGACCTGCAATACCTGGCTTGTGAAACGGTAGGACAACAGCCCCCCGCCAAGAAGCAGGAGTGGACGAATCTCTCCAAATTCTATTTATAAGACTCAGGAGGAAGGACACTGCTTCATCATCCAGGTACCTCAGCACTGCATGGGGAATATTATCGACTCCGGAGAAGTGTCATGACAGGGAAAGGGTAGACCAAAGTTTACGCCAAGACAAAGGGATGTTGTAAGTCTCTCCGCCCCCAGAACGGATGTCCAACACCTTAATCTCCTCCACCTCCCTAAGCCTGGCAAAAACCGAAGAACGAGTATCCCTACAGGAGACCTCAGCGGTAGGATAGGGTAGGGAACGCTAGGGCAGGGTAGGCTGGGGTAGGGTAGTGTAGGGCAGAGAAAAGTAGGTTAGGATGGGTTGGTTTAGGCTAAAGTAGGACAGAATAGGAGAGGGGTAAAATGTGCCTAGTCCAGGAACGAAAAATATATCAGTTATCCATGTAACTAGCGTTTTCTATTTCGGTAGATTATTTTCTTGTCTGCCTAAAGTATCGTGATGTACGAACAATGAGATTAGATATCGAAACTGTAAGATGCGAATTAGTTACAAAGACGGTATTTTGTTTTGGCTAACGTTACATCGATACGTTCAGCTGAGAGCAACTCGGCAGAACTGAACAGTATATGACGTGCTAGATGAACGCTGTGACCGGAAAATAAATATATATGTATATATACTTCAGCATACAGTAAGCGATTTTATGTTAACTGAAGAGAAGCCACCACAGCTAATGAGTTAAGTTTAAACACACACACACACACACACACACACACACACACACACACACACGTTGCGAAAAGTTTCACTGACGAAGTGGGTGGTTACTGTCCCCCTTGAGCAAGGGAACTGGTGTGTGCGTGTGCGGTCACAGCCTTGCCCTTAGATCGGACTATATGAGCTCTCAGCTCCCTTCCGGGAGGGTAAAAGCTGACGATCACGACCATCAAGTGATCCTGACCGACCCGGTGAATTACACACACACACACACACACACACACACACACACACACACACACACACACACCATTACTTGCAACTGGCTGGCCTATCATACAGCCATATCCTATATTCATGAAGTACAACACATCTTACATTTATGTAGTATGTAAAAAAAAAAAAAAAAAAAAAAAAAAGATAGTTATATAATACAGAACTGGGAAATATGATGATGATGATGATGATGATGATGATGATGATGAGAGGGGAGTAAACAGGGTGAGATGAGGAGAATGAGAGAGATGGATGGACATAACAGTGAATGTATTATGTATATTAACCTGACAAATGCCGAAGTAAGCTGGTAAGGGTGAGGTAATATGGAGCCTGACCCTACCGTGACACCATATAATTATTGATTTATCCACCGATAGATCTATCTATCAATCTATAGCCCGACGCCCTAATCCCGCAAAGAGTGACCGCAGACAAAACGCCTCCAAGTCGCTCTGTCACCCACCATTTGACTACCCTCCCCCCAACTCACCCCCCCCTCATATACCTCTCAACTCCATCCCTTCACCTCATCCTCGGTCTACCCCTCCCTCTCCCTCCCTCCACTTCACCTACATACACCCTCTTCATTCTGTCCTTGACCTCCGTGGCAGGCAGACGTGCTTCCCAGAGCGCTTCATCACACAGTAATTTAACAACTGAGTTGAAACTGATCGGATGCACTACAAAACCAACGTCCCCTGAAATGGCTAGTGCCATGGCCATGAACGAGGGAAGGGAGGCCCCCTTGGGTGACAACGAGGAAGAAATAGATATGGATACCGGGTTTACGGAGGTCATCAGTACAAGAGAGAAGAGAAAGAGGATAATACGCGGCAGCGAGAGGGAAGCGAGTGATGAAGAAGAGGACAGAGACAACAAAAAGGTAAAGAATAAGTCGTGTGGGGTAGATGGAGGTGTTACTATACCATGTGATACGGGGAAGGCAGCTGGAGTGCAGCCGACTACACCACGTGGGTCAGGAGCAATGCCTAGCCAGGACCGTGACGAGGCCACCCCAAGGAATAGAGTGAGGCTTCTCTTGCCCACCAACACTGACCTAAATTATCACCAAAAACTACTCTGGACAGTGAAGCTTGGACTTGCATATCGACGGTTCGAGGTCCTGTTTAAGGAAGGTAGGCAGAGACCTTACGTCACAGTAGGAAGTCAGGAGGCAGTGGAGATGCTGACCACGACTGGTTTTGAGGGTGTGACACTGCAGGTTCCGGAGGAGAGGGAGAGATGCACCAAGGTTATCGTGTTTAGATATCCCATAATACGATTGCGTGAGCAATAGATCATCTAAAGTAATAATGAAACTTTATCTATGTGATGTCACGAGGGGTGGTGGGCGGAGCTTACCACCCGACGTGTGCAAGAGTCTACCTGTTGGAGTTATTTTACCATGGGAAAGACAGAACAGGAAGACAGAAGAACAGACACAGAAAAAGAATGATACAGCAGACCCTCTCTACACCAGATCAATGTGGGGGGATGGGGGAAGCCCGATCCGATAAAGCCGATAATCTGGTAAGTCCAATGGCTCCCCCACAAGTTGCATTTCAAGCACATAATGGAAAATCTATCTATCTATCTATTGCCAGACCCCTCAATCCCGTACGGGGTGGCCACAAACAAATCGCCTCCATGTCGCCCTGTCTCCCGCCATTTCACTCCCCTGCTCCAAACTCACATCCCCCTCTCTCATATATCTCTCCACCCCATCCTTCCATCTCACCCTCGGCCTCCCCCTCCCTCTCCCCCCCTCCACCTCACTCACATACACTCTCCTCGTCAGTCTCTCACCCTCCATCTGATTTCCTTATGGTAAGTAAAATAATGTGATAGAAAATATTAGGGTAATAAACAGAGGTGGCTTGGCCTTGTGGAGAAGATGGAGACTGAGACACTAGCTAGGACAGTGTGTGTGAGTGAGGTGGAGGGCAGAGGGAGGGGCAGACCAAGGATGAGATGCAGGGATGGAGTGGAGAGTTATATGAGAGACTGGGGTGTACGCTGGGGGAAGGGCAGTGAAATGGCAGGGGACAGGGCAACATGGAGACAGTTTGTTTGTTGGCACCCCTTACAGGATTAAGGTATCTGGCAACAGATAGATGGAAAAAATAATGTCTTATTTGTCTGGCTGTAGATAGGTAGATAGATAGAATAAAATACTGGGCCTTACTTGTAACAAAGGTTTTTTGTATCCTGGCTCCCTCTCTGCACCATCTTCACCTTGTTCTTCAGTTTACTCACCAGACTGCCGCCTTCTTGCATCACCTTAGCCACATCTTTCGTCTCTTTGGTTATCTTTTAGACTTTCTCTTCTGCTTCCTTCATCCTGCAAAATCAATTTTCATAATCAGTACAACATTGTCATTTACAGTTGTATTCTTGGTGGATTTGGATATTTCTCAACACCACTTTTTGAGCCATTTATTGTGCACATCTCATCTCAGTGTGCTTTTGTATATTACTGATGCCAACACTGTTACTATACAAGCACCATAAATAACAGTACACAATGTTGACGTGTAATATACAAAAAGGGTTGTTATGAGGGAGGGTTGTATATGAGAGAGGGGGTTGTGAGCTGGGGACAGGACAGTGAAATGGCAGGGGACAGGGCGATATGGAGGCGATTTGTTTGTGGCCACCCCTTATGGGATTAAGGCGTCTGGCAATAGATAGATAGATGGATAGATAGGCTGTTAAGGAAGAGCTGCTATCAAGCCTTCCTGTGCCCCCTACACCATTTAACCCTTTGACCAGACCTGATCCACTGCAGTTTTTATTCATGCTAACACCAAAGCATTTTATAAAACTAAAACAATTACTAGCAGTCACAGGCTTACACAAACTAATTCAAAGTAACTTTCTCTGCAAATGGTCCATCTAAAAGTTATATTTAGGCAAACACTACATGATTTGACTCAGGCTGACACTAGTGCATAATAGATGCTGACATACACTACGTCAAGTACTACAGCATCAGTACAGGTACCTCAGGTTAAAAAAAAAAAACAGCATACATTCAGAAGTGGTATTTCCCTCCTCAGTTAGCTCAAGTGCTATTAAAAGTGTGACAGTCTGCCTCTCACATCCCTACCCCCGACGTTCACACTTCACACTTTCCGCACCCAACTGTCATCCTCCATCCTCTCCACATGCCCAAACCATCTCAATCTACCCCTCATCACCACAACACCAATACACTCCAGTCCCAACCTTCCTCTCAACTCTTCAATCATAAACCAGCCCCTCAGGCCTCACATCCAAGGACACACTACACATCCTTTTAATCAGTCATTTCTGTATATTTGAGCCTACAGATCTCGTCTTCCTTTACTGCCCAGGTCTCATTACCATACAGCATTACACTGCTAACACATGCTGCATACAAAAGGTCCCCTAGCATGGAGGGAGAGCCCTCTCAATGTCAGGGGAGGCAACAGCTCCCTGAACTTCTTCCAACCACTCCTCACTCTGGCCACAGACCCAGCTCCAGTCCCACCTCCAGCACATAACATGTCTCCCAAATAAGACAACTCTTCCTTTTTAAAGGGAAGGAGGAGTTGTCTTATTTAAGGAACATATTATGTGCTGGAGTAGGTAGTCTGTGGCCAGAGTGAAAGGTTGGTTTGAGAAGACACTCCTGACATTGAGAGAACTCTCCCCTACATGCTAGGAGTTACTGTATGTGTTAGCAGTGTAATGCTTTATTGTAATAATGAGACACAGGCAGTAAAGCCCGAGATCACAAATCTCAAATATACAGAAATGACAGTGATTAAAAGGATGTGTAGTGTAATCGCTTGGGATGAAGGCCTGAGGAGCTGGTTTATGATTGAAAGTTGAGAGGAAGGTTGGGACTGGAGTGTATTGGTGTTGTGGTGATGAGGAGTAGATTGAAGATGAGGACTGGGCATGTGGAGAGGATGGAGGATGACAGTTGGAATTGCGAGGAAGAAGTGAAGTGTGAGAACGTCGGAAGTAGGAATTGTGAGTGCAGACTGCTCACACTTGAGCTAACTGAGGAGGAAAGCTACCACTTCTAATGTAATATGTATTTTTTTAACCTGAGGTGCCTAGCCACTGATGCTGTAGTGACATGTATGGCTATGTCAGCATGTGAGCCTGAGTCAAATCATGTAGTGTTACTAAATGCTTTTAGATGGACCATTTGCACAGAAAGCCCACTTTGAATTAGTTTGTGGCAAGCCTAGCGACTATAGTAATTGTTTTAGTTTTATAAAATGCTGTGGTGTAAGCATGAATAAAAAACTGCAGTGAATCAGGTCTGGTGTCAAAAGGAGTTAAATGGTGTAGAGGCACAGGAAGGCTTGATGGCACGCTCTTCCTTAACAACAAGCATCTCCGCCTCCATCTACCTATCTATTGCCAGACGCCTGTAATCCCAAAAATGGCCAAAAAAGTGATTCCCTCCATCTGCCATGTGTCACCTGCCTACAGCTCACAACCCACCCCTCTCTCCTGCTTCCCCCTCCCCCTGCAACAACTACTTTTTGTATATTACACGTCAGCAGTGTGTACTGTTATTTTATGGTGCTTGTATAGTAACAGTGTTGGCATCAGTAAATACAAAAGCACACTGAGATGAATGTGCACAACAAATGGCTCAAGAAATGGTGTTAACGAATAGCCAAGCCCACCAAGAATACAACTGTAAATGATATCTTAGTACTGATTATGAAAATTGATATTACAGAGATGAAAAACGAAGAAGAGAATCTAAAAGATAACCAAAGAGACGAAAGATGTGGCTTTAGATGCAAGAAGGGTACAGTGAGTAGGCACTGAAGAACAAGGTGAAGGAGAAACAGAGAGAAAACCGAAAAACCTTTGTTATTAGTAAGGCCCGATATTTTATTCTATATCTACCTATCTACGGCCAATTTTTAAAAAATAAGACATTTTTTCCATCAATCTATTGCCAGATACCTTAATCCCGTAAGGGTGCCCAGCAAACAGGCTGTGCCACATGTTGCCCTGTCACGAACATTCACAGCATTTTTACCCCAGTCTCTCATATAACTCTCCACTCCATCCCAAATATAAATCACTTGGTCTGCCCCTCCCTCTGCCCTCACCCTCACTTTCACACCCTAATCCCTAACTATTGTCTCATCTCCATCTTCTCACCTCTGTTGTGCCACAATATTTTCTATCACATTATTTTACTTACCATAAGGAAATCAGATGGAGGGAGGGAGAGTGTATGTGAGTGAGAGGGGAGGAGGAGAGGTGAATGGAAGGATGGGGTGGAGGAGATAGGATGTGACTGGGCAGGGAATGAATTGGCGAACAGGGCGACATGGAAACGATTTGTTTGTGGCACCCCGTACGGGACGAAAGTGCTGTAGATAGATAGATTTTCCATTATGTGCTTGTGAACTTTATCGGACGGAATTTACATCCCCCGATCTGAGTGTAGAAGAGGAGTCTGTATGCCTCATTCTTTTCTGTCTCTATTCTTCTGAGCTCTTCCCTGTTCTATCTTTCCTATGGTAAAATAACTGCAACAGGTAGACTCTTGCACGCGTCGGAGTGGTAAGCTCCGCGCCTCGTGACATCACATAGATAAAAGTTTCATTATTACACACAGATGATCTGGCTCATGCGCAATCGTAAGTATAGAATATCTAAACACGATAACCTTGGTGCATCTCACCTTCTCCTCCGGAACCTGCAGTGTCGCACCCTCAAAACCAGTCGTGGTCAACGCACTGCCTCCTGACTTCCTACTGTGACGCCTACGCCTTAAACAGGACCTCCGGGCCATCGTGCTCCCAGGGCCCAGTAAATGGACACAGTGATGAGCCGGTCAGTGTTGATTGGAGCGAAACTCACTCTGACAAGGGTGGCCTCGTCACAGTCCTGGCTAGGCCGCTCCTGACCCACGGTAGTCGACTGCACTCCACGTATCACATGGTATAGTAACACCTCCATCTACCCCACACGACTGTCTTTACCTTTTGTTGTCTCTGTCCTCTTCTTCACTCGCTTAAACCTCTCGCTGCCATGTGTTATCTTTCTCTTCTCTCTTTGTACTGATGACCTCACAAGCCCGGCTATCCATATCTATTTATTCCTCGTTGTCACCCAAGGGGCCTCCCTTCCCTCGTTCATGGCCATGGCACTAGCCATTTCAGGGGACGTTGGTTTTGTAGTGCATCCGATCAGTTTCAACTCAGTTGTTAAATTTTTGTGTGATGGCAACTACAGGCACGTCTGCCACTGCCGCGGAGGTCAGAGCAGAATGAAGAGGGTGAGTGTAGGTGAAGTGGAGGAGGAGAGAGGCCGAGGATGAGGTGGAGGATGGAGTTGAAGACCTTGCTGGGGAGTGGAGTTGGGGGAGGGTAGTCAAATGGTGGGTGACAGAGCGACTTGGAGGCTACGATTTGTCTGGGACCAAGAACTCATTCTCTTGATAGATAGATCTATCGGTGGATAAATCAAGAATTATATGGTGTCACAGTAAGGGTCAGGCTCCACCTCACCCATACCCGGCCCCATAGGCATTTGCTCGGGTTAGCCATGACCACTACTCCGTCCATCTCTGCCCTCATCTCACCCTGATTACTCCTCTCATCATCATCATCATCATCATCATCATCGCCTTCCCAGTTCTGTATTATATGTAATATCTTTTTTTTTTTTACATACTACATAAATGTAAGATGTGACAACACTCGATATAGGCTATGATAGATTAATCAATTATACAGCTAATTGAATAATAATATGTGTATTTGTATGTAATTATGTATTTATGTATTAATATATGTCTATTTATTTATGTAATTCACCGGGTCGGTCAGGATCGCTTGATAGTCGTGATCTATCGTACACTTCCCGGAAGGGAGCTGAGAGCTCGTAGTCCGATCTAGGAACGAACAATGACCGCACGCGCACCGTTTTGCCGCGCAGAGGACGAGTGCCACCCACTTCGTCAGTGAAACTTTTCGCAACGTGTGTGTGTGAGTGTGTGTGTTTAAACTTAACTCATTAACAATGAAGTGGCTTCTCTTCAATTAACATAAAATAAAGCTTACTGTATGCTGAAGTACATATACATATATATTTATTTTCCGAATGCAACGACTAATCTAGCACAAATCATATACTATTCGGTTCTGCCGGGTTGCTCATTGGTGAACGTATCGATGTAACGTAAGCTCTTACCGTGCTGTAACTAATTCGCATCTTGGACAGTTCGATAATCTAATCACCCATTGATCGTACATCTGATACTTTAGGCAGAACAGAAAATGTCTACCGAAATAGAAAACGCTGAATTACATGGATAGCTGATATATTTTTCGTTCCTGGACTTAGACGCATTTTACCCACTCTCCTATTCTGTCCCTACTTTAGCCTTCAAATAGCCATCCTAGCCTACTTTTCTCTGCCCTACACTACCCACAGCCTACCCTACCCACAACTACCCTATCCCACCCGCTGAAAGGTCTCCTGTAGGATACTCGTTCTTCGGTTTTGCCGGGCTTAGGGAGGTGGAGGAGATTAAGGTGTTGGACGCGTCCGTTCTGGGGCCGGAGACATCCTTTGGCTTGGTAAACTTTGGTCTACCACCACCATGTCATGACACTTCTCCGGAGTCGGTATTCCCCGTACGAGTAGCTGAAGGTACACGGATGATGAAGCAGTGTCGCTCCTCCTGAGTCTTATAAATAGAATTTTTCGTCCCTCCTACTTCTTGGCGGAGGCTGTCCCTACCGTTTCACAAGTAGGTAGGTGCCGTCTTTTGACGTGGCAGACACAGCCTTACTGATTATGGGATTTTCCGTATTGAAATGC
Organism: Coenobita brevimanus; assembly: GCF_032717465.1. NCBI lineage: Eukaryota > Metazoa > Arthropoda > Malacostraca > Decapoda > Coenobitidae > Coenobita > Coenobita brevimanus. Next base: position 18,427 of record NW_027643820.1, on the reverse strand, counting down.
CACCTCATATCCTCAAAGAGGAGGGAGTGCCCTGTCCCTTATCTTTGCTAAAGTTCGGGAAGAATTTGTTGGCTCTATTCCGAAAGGAGGAGTACCCTGCCAAATGTGCTCGACATCCACATCCGTTTGGATACAGAATTGAAGGCTACCCATGAGATATTCCAATTTGTCTGTATGTAGGATGGCTCCCTAACTCCTCTCAGGGTACCAACCATCTCCTGAGAAAAACAACCTTTCTTTCCTCACAGGGCTCTTTAGGACATGCTTCCTCTCACAGTGTCTCGATACTCGTATGTACTGATGGATTGAAATGCCCGTGAGGACAGGTGTTGCATTTCTTTCATTCGGTCCCCATCATATCTACTTTTATCGCAGAACATACTGCTATTTTACTCGCAGTCAAATTGATATTTAGCTATTATACGGGTTTTAGCGACTCTCTGCCGATCTCCATTTTCCCGTCCAATCCTTTGTCTACAATCTTTTAGAATGGCTATGCTTACTAGGGACTGTTTTGTAATTTTGTACCATTGTAGGCAATGTGCATGCTGACGCTCTGGCAAAGGCTGCCCCGCCTCTCGCCTATCCTCACTACTCTCCCCTGCCTCGCTCAGTGATATTCATCGGCCACTCACTGTTTGCTCCCACTGTGGGTAGGTGGGGATGCGGTGAGGTAAATGTGATGTTTGTGTAAACAGGCCCCTTCATTGCCGAGGTCTGAGATGCAGGGTGGGAGACAGCGTAGACCATTCCTGGTTCCTCTCATTGTTACAATGGAGGACTCTCTACACTTTCTGTGTGGAATGCTTTCGTCCTGACTCTTCGACTTTTGCTGATGGTAATCCACTTTATTGAGTATTGCCATCATTACTCTCTGAGCGCTGTATAGTGTAGGAAGAGTTAGCCAGTCTTTCTGTTGTGATACTTTGGGAGGATGCTATTGTGGTGGAGAGAAATACTGCTGGTAGACGGCTACTACCGTGTAAAAAACTGAGAGTATACAGATGTTTTAGTGTTGCTTAATGTTTGAACTCTTGTTTTGAAAATTATGAATTCTTAATGTGTGTAAATGTGTGTAGTATTGTGTAATGTGTGTATGTGTGTGTATTGTAGTAATCTTATAATATATGTGTGCGTATTTAATTGTGTGTGTGTGACTCGTCTTTTCAGTGCTTTATTCTCGTTATCATCCATATGACTCTGTTACAGTTATTATCGCCAGATTTGTACTCCTTATTCAGTTCAATTTACCCTACCTACCTCAACCTCCCCATATTCCTCCCAGCTACCCTACCCTGCCATTGCCGACCCAACCATGCCTACTTTAACCTACCTCCTGTACAGCCCCTTTCCTCACTACATTACTTTTCCTGTTTTCTTCTCTCTACCTTCGGATGATTTTCTTCACCCTCTACAGTAGAGAGAAATTTCGAACTGGAAGGGTTAAATACTGCTGCATCATCACACCATCTCCATCAGGGATCTCCTAAGCTGAATAAAATCATGCGGTCAACTAGGACAATGTAAATAGGGATTTATTCTCGGCTTGAAAGATTAAATGATTCTGTCCCGTCATCCTAAGAGCGTTTTCTGAAGCAGGATATCGTCAGAAACTGGCAAAAGTAAAAGTGACATCCGCAGACCGAGAGCTCTGCGTCCAGCGCTCCGCAGTTCAAGTCCCAGAGGAAGGACAGATGTTTTTGACATGTAGACGTTACCAGGGTGTAGCAGTGGCCTACCCTTAAATATTCTGGACTAATGGTGAGTCCCAGCCTCGATGCACCTGCGCACCACCACATAAAAAAAAAAAAATAAAGGAAAGCCAAGGGTCATGAATGAACTAAAGAAGGACTGAACTAAGCGGAGAAGAACAAAAATCGAGGAAGATCTTCATTGATGAGATCGATGGTCATAACTGATGTATGACAACCTACACTATCCTGATTCAACACCTGCCCAACCTACCTTCCTGCAACCAGCCCGCCCAGCTATCTACCACTGCCATAACCTATCTGCCCTCCCCAACTACAACCTAACCTGCCCCCCCATGCTGCCTGCCTAGTCGGCTGGCCTACAGTGACCACTGCCGCCCACCCCGCATCCCCACCTACCTCGGCTCATCTTAATCTACCTTCCTCTGTCAAAGGCTCGACCACGATCTACCCCACCCTGCCAAAGCAACCTACATCTCTCCGCCCTGCCAGCCTGACAACCTTCCCGGCCTCCTGCCAAGATCCTACCCCACCCTGCCAAAACCGGCCAGTCCCCCCACCCTGCCAAAACCGACCCAATCACCGCCCAGGTCCTGTAAACTTTCACCTGGCCTCCAACCGTAACCTGCCCACCTGCCCATAACAAATGTCCACTACCATGCAGTAACCAAACCAGTCTTATCCCAAGCAGATCAATCCAGAATTAACAAGATTTTTATATCTGTAGACATTTTATATTTTATATTTTGCAACTAAATAGAGTGTATGGACAAACAATGCTGTTCTCCATGTTAAAAAAAATATAGCTTAAATGAAAACCGTCCTCATGAAAGAAATAATAGATATTGAATTATGTATAAGACTGGTTTTATTGTTTTGGCCATGGAGGATGGAGAGGGGTAAGACTGACGAAAGAAATTGTATGTAATGAGTGAGAGGGAAGCGAAAAGATAAATGAAAGGCATATGAGAGGAGAGGCGGAGCAAGGGAGTGAAATGGCGGGCGAGTTCAAATGACTCCACCTAACTCGGATGAAACAGTCTGGCAATAGATATGGAATATTATTATTATTATTATTTCGAGCAAATATTGGAGGCCTAGACTGGCTGACTAGCATGTAAGTCTCCCGTGGCTTCGTGTATGGGGAAACCTGCGTCTTTATAAAGATCTCTTTTCCGCTGCCCATTCCTACAGGCAGACGAGGTCAAGAGGATGACACCTTTGAACTCTTTCCTGTAACTGCTTAAAGTTGTGATCCCTCCATCTTGAATGCTCAGTTCTTAGCTATAGATAACTAGGGCTCTGGTGCCTAGTCACTGAGAAAGGCTAAAAGATACAGAGCTCGTAATAGGCTGGGTGAATCACCCTTCGCGTGATGTCAAAGGCGGTGAATAAAACCCACACTTGTAGACAGAAGAATATAATTACCAAACAGTTTCAGTGGACACTGCCACCATCTTCAGTGGGGCAAGATAGTGAGAGGGAGTGACATACTGATTATACAAGGGTTCCCTTTTTATGCCTGTGTGTGGAAGGGTGGGGTAAAGGTGAGGTGGGGTGGGGTGGGTTGTAAGCGGAGATTAACCAAGGGGATTTTGTAATTCCTATCTGACCTGTCCAGTAATGTCCCCCCAAATCCCCCTTGGGTTAATCCCCGCTTACAATCTGCCCCACCTCCCTGTGCCCCACCCTTCCACACACAAAAGGGGGCCACTGTAGTGTCAGGTGTGTCACTCCCTCTCGACCACTGTGTCCACCAGCTGACGGTGATGTGAGATGACATCAGATCTACAAATTATTGGTTTTACATTCACCATTTCATGTTATTTTTTCTTTTAACAAAATTGCATGAAAATAAGCTGCAAAAATGCAAACTTACACCAATAGTAAATGAATTATAGTACGTTCAAGATGGAGAGCGCATTTTATATTTTGTTTGTGATATTATAGTGCGTGGTTTTAACCTTTTGTCTGCTTCTTCCCCGAGAAGAGTATGAGAAGACTCCATAACTACTATACAACTCAGATCTCTATTTTGATGTGTGAAATGTGTATACAAAGGTAAACTAACACAAGTAAAATTATATATCATACTTGATTTCTGTCGATTTGGACACCAAATAACCTGGCGTACCAAGGCCCATTCTGCTGGGGACCATAACAAGGTTAGGGGCTCCCCGCTGTCTCTCAGGATCTAGGATCCTGTCTCGGCACTGAACAAATTGTCTGGCGTCAGCTGGAACTTGATGCTGGAGATTTATGTCGGTCATTGAGGTTAATGGTGACGGTGTGAAACACTGTCAGGCTCCTATGACTCACTCAGTCGAATAAAATCGTCTGAGTCAGCTGAAATGGGAATTGCCGTATCCCCGGCACCCAGAGGTTAAGAACCCCCTGGTGATGCTTGTCCCGAAGCATCACTCAGGGGGTTCTTAGCCCTCTGGTGCTTGGGACAACTCTAGTATTCCATTCCAGCTGACGAACGGTTTTGTTCGGCTGAGTGAGTCATAGGAATTTTGACAGTTACACACTGTCTGTGCACATAGCCGGCATAGCTGGTATAAGATCATGTTTCAGCTGACCGAGAATTCTTAATTTCAGCCGAGTGCTGGAAATTTAAATGAAAATATCCAAAAACAAAAGAGGGGAGCCTATATCAATTTTGCCACAGGAAGCATACCAAAATTGGACTTTTGAAATAAAACCCCTACTCTCTCACTCCCTATGTTTTGTACTCATGTCCCTCTCTGTCTTACTTGTGGTGTATCTGTCCCACCCTCTGTGTGTGCAATGTGTCTACTGTATGTGAGTATTTTGCGTACATGTCATCCAAGCTATTCTCTATTTATGTATATGATTATATTACATCCCTAATGAAAATTAACTGTATACGTGTCTTATGTAATGTAAATTGTCTTATATAAATTTATATCTACATCTTTGTATATATGTATATAATGAAGTAATGTGCTATGTAGTGTAGTGTGATGTAAGTGTCTTCGTAGTGTAGTGAGAATATGAGACACTGTGGTTTTAAGGAAAGCCTACTACGCAAGCTTCCCTCGGCCACATTTTACAAGAGAGCCTCACCGGGTCTCCTGATCAGCAGGCCAACGCCGCCCATGCCATAACCACTAATTATACTTGGCTAGAAACTTCTACCCCTTGTATTTTATTTCTTTACATGATACAAAAATGGGAAATTGAACAACATGCACAGAATAAACTAAATTATCATGTACCCTGAGGAGATATCTCGAAATTTCCTGAGCTACTTGGAATACCTAAATATACAGTTTAATGCTAATCATGGACTAGTGCTATGGAAAAATTATAGAGCAGTTATACTTATATAAAGGGAGAAAATAAAAACTGAGGATAACTGTAATAACGGCGGGACTTAAACGACAACCATATATTACATAAACTTAACACTGAGTGACACAGAAACTAAACATATGATACAAATTCTTTAATTAAACTTATAATGAGAGTATAAATGACAAAACATACACTGCACAAGGAAGATGTACAGTACTCATTAGTGCCGCTCTGTGAACTGAGAATGAAAACTTATCTGTGGCTTATAAACGGAAAGATGAATCCTTAAATTTGATCTAATAAAATAATAATAATAATAATGAATACATAAAACAATAAAGACAAATAATATAAACCTACATGTCCATAACCTGACAAAAAACTAACGTCTCTCCACTTGTGAATGCCGACATTTCTAGAGATAAAGACTAGATTATCATGCCCTACCACTTAGATGTACGGGAACTTGCAGCAGAAAGGACTAAAATTTGTCAAAGGTGAAGCCAACTGTGACACAGATGAAGTCATGAGATTATATGTGTAAGTAATCATGAACTGTTTGCATCACTCAGTAAACGCCCACAGTACAAAAAGGAAAAAGCCATCAAGAATCTGAGAATGTAAGTACTATACAGATATATGATTAATACTAATACATCCATATTCTGAGATATACTTCACATATCATAGCCTACACACAGAATTCATCCCCCTCAACAGTAATGAGTATATTCCCTGCTGTCTCCTGACTTCAATCAACAATATGAAATCTCTAATTACGAGTACGAATAATATGTTAATGAAAGGCTTTGCTAATAATTACCTTCAGTATGATAATTCTTATTTAAAATTAGCAACAATGAAATAGCATATGGCGTATACGGTCCCTTCCCAGTTCAATATGCTATATCTCCAATCAGACTTTATCAGTGTCTCTCCCACATGTTCTGCTCAGTCTTCACTAGTTGCTCACAGGACAGGGAATTTTTTTTGCTCTTAAATCTCATGATTATATTTAACTTTGTATAGTGCAAGGGTTAGAGCAGCCTCACTGAACCTCCTGCAATAATAGCAGAGAGTGTAAGTTGAGAGCCATCTGGTAATAAACTGAAAAATATAGGATTTGAAAATTAGTTTATCATACCGATATATTCAAACTACCCATTGAAAATTTTTACACACATCCCTCATTTTCCAACCCGAATTAATTACTATGCCTGCCCGTGTACAAGATCACGTCGACCTTAAAACCTTTGATAATTAATCGGGGTTTTAAACCAGCACTGATACTTACCGGGTGCAAAGGGACATCTTGATGCCTGGAATTTTACACCGCCGTATCATCCTTATAGCTAATAATTACAACTTACATCCGTTGACTACACATATCGATTTGACAGCAAACACTGATAAACACATGAACTAAGAATTACCATAATAGAAGTAGACCTTTAACACCGTAAAGAATAAAATCTTCGCATCTCCAGCACCTCTCTAACGTTACTCCCAGCCAGTGACATCGCACTTCAAATTAAATATTTACTTATTAAATTTAGAATTTTTACCCAAACCGCCACTGAGTAAATGTAGATTTAGAAAGTAATAGCCACCTAGGAATAGTACCCATGACAAATTATACACTGCATCCATCTATATCTATCTATATCTCTGAGTAATTCTGAGACTATTTCAAAGTCTACATTATGAAGCTACGTTCAAAATCTTTAAACAAGAATTGAACAAATAATGGAACAAATTCGAATTGCAAAGATGCTGGCCACTGCATGTCTAAACAATCCAACCGCATAGATTCCAACACTGACAAACACTAACAGCATAAGTAGCTGGCATTTGAGATGTTTACGTCATGTACACAATGAAGGAAGAACGGAAGAGGAAGGAGAATAAAGGAAAGGAAGAGGAAGGATAGGAAGGAAGAAGGATGAGACGTGTTAATGGCAAAGTTTTAAACAATCCATGTATAGATACAAATGTCTAATCATAGTAGAAACTGAGATAAAGCCATGGCAACTATCGAAGTTACAAGAGAGGACGAGAGGAGGCTCATGAACAGAAGAGGAAAGTCTGGCGAAGGATAAAAAGATACAAATTCTGAGAGCGTTATCAAGCAAAAGGAAAAGTCTGAACAAAATACAAACAAAGAAAATCTGACAAACAGGAATACAAAACGAAAGACCTTCAAGAAAATCTGAGATTAAAACAGCAAAAGAAAAAGACATAATTTAGAAAGTCACGAGCGGAAGAAGATGAGCAGAAAAGAAGAAAGATATAATCTCATGAAGGTAAAAGTATATGACAAAAGATACAAACAAAGAAAAAAATTTATAGTTAAGAAAAAAAATTTCTTCGACAAGAAGAAAAATCTTTTACAACATAAAAAAAATCTCCTAAAACAGTAAAAAAAAAAGATTATAAAAGCTGCTATAATTACCTTCAGTAAAAAGTCTTAGTAAAGGTAAAAGCAATATTAATGAAGGATGTAAGGTATGCAATTAAAAAAGTTCAATATACCAAATCTTAATTAAGCTTTAAAGTGTCCACCAACAAAAGAATGTCATATGAAAGAAAAGATATCAAATTAAAAAACCAAAACATAGAAAGAGGAAGAAAAAAATATCAAATAAAGATATAACACCTTAAGAAAGAGAAAAAAGATTTTATCAAACAGAGGAAAATTATAAAGTAGGAAAAATTCTATAATTAGAAAAAATTTACTTATAATTATGAAGGAAGAAAATGTATAAATAAGGAAGATATAAATAAAGGAAGAACGAAAAAAGTTTATAATTAAAGTTTATGAAAATAAAGAAAAGATTATAAGAACAAAAAAATTATGAAACAAAGATAGAGAAAAAAATATAAAGGGAAGAATGGAAAAGATCCTCAGCAAAAGGAAAAAATTATAAGTATTCATGAAAAAAAAATAGTGAAAAGAAGAAAAGATACAAACAAACAAGACATCAAGAAAAAAATCCTGAAAATGAAAAAACATTATGGAAATAGTATTCTGAGAACAGTTTTTATTTGAAAAGTTTCCACGAACGAAAAGATTTACAACAGAAGAAAGCAGACAAGGAAAAAATGTATCAGACAAGAGAAAAATTAAAAAAAAATTATAAATTACCAAAAGAAAGAAATTTCTCTGAAAAAGGTTATGAAAACAAGAAGAAGAAAGATTACATTGAAGAAAAGTATCACAGGCATTAGAAATTCTACAGGCAAAGGAACAGTTTAAATTGAAGAAGAAGATGAACAAGGCAAAGTTGAAAGACAAAGGTATAAGAAGACTGAGAAATAAAGAGAAAATTTTCATTGAAGGAAGATACAGAAAGGAAGAAAGTTTGAACGAAGAGAAATTACAGTTTTAGGAAAGTTTTGAACTTTGAAAATTTGAAAGTTATAATTGAGAAAAGATCTGAACAAACTTTCCAAAAATTAAGGAAAAATTTGACCTGAGCGATATTAGGAAAAACTGAACAAAGAAGAAAAGATTTGAGTACAAAATTATTCAAGACACGAACGAGAAAGACACGAACGAAAAGTTTTGACACAGGGGAAGATTTGGCGAAGACATATTGAAAAAATGAAAAAAATTCTGCCAACGAAGATATCGTTAAAAAACGATAGAAGAAAAATATAGTAAGAAAAAAATATAAATGAAGAAAAGATAATTCTTCTCATTAAGAAAGTTAACAAGATAAGAAAAGATCATTGAAAGAAGATATCAGTGAAAGTTATCAGTGAGAAAAATTCCTGGAGACAAGAAAAGAGAAGAAAGATTCCTGAACAAAAAAGTTATCAAAAAATTCAGATAAAGGAGGAAAAGATGAAGAAGAAATAACTCAAATGGAAGGAAGAAAATTATAATTAAAAAGGAGGAAGTCAATAAAATTGAAATTAAGATAAGAAAAATTCATTAAGAAAAAATTGAGGATTGAAAAAGTTACAATACATAAGAAGGAAAATAGAACAAAGAAAAAAATTATAAAACAAGAGGAAAACCTCAAATAAAAAAAAATGCGAAAGCGAGAAGGGGAGGAAGGAACACGAGCAGAGACGAGGCGGAAGAACGAAAGACCCTGTGAGGAACCAGCGCGAGAACACGGAAAAGGGGATGAAGACACGAGGCCGGGAGAGACGGGCAAGAAAGGCAGTAGAAAAATTTTGTTTATTTTGTAAAAATAAAATCAGATTTTTTTAGTACTTCAATTCCTGACTCCCCATCTCTTCCTTAGTGATTTATTTTTGGTTTTGCCACTACTTGGCTGGAGCGAGAGCTGAGCCTCTTGAAGCACCTCCCTAACCTCTTCCTTGTTTATTGTTTTATTGTTATACCATAAGCGGCAGGAAACTCTGATGGGAATTAATAAAACTGCATCTTCGATTCAAAAAATGCAGGATTAATAGACAAAATCGTACTATCGTATCTCGCCATTTCTGGAAATACAGCTATCGTATCGTTTATACATTGGAACCTCGGAAACTCTAAGAGAGCTCTGAAATGATGACATTGAAGAGACACTTGTCAGGTGCTGAAAGTGCAAAAGTGTGTATGCTGAAATAGAAATGAATTTATGGATGGGGAATATATATACAGGGAGTGAAAATGAAAGGGCAAGGAAAAAGTTTATCTTATAGTTATGTAATTAAAAAATTAGAAGAGGAGCATAAAACAGTATAGATCGGACGGGTCAAAGAATGTGGGTAAAGTTGAATTTATTGGAATTACAAATATTGACCATTATGTGTGTATACACCAATACAAGATCATGCTAGAAAATTGAGAGAATATGCATGGATTTGGAAAGGAATGAGTGATTTTGAGTTGGTGATATGAATAGTAAAGTTAGGAATGTGAAGGATGGAATAGTTGGTGAGTGAAACCTGCCAGACAGATGAGGAATGGGGTGCGTTGGAGTGGAACATTTGTGCTGGGAAAGGTTGGTGATAACAACCTTCTTCAGGCATAAAATGATCCACAAGCATTACTGATGAACAGAGGAAATTATGATTATGTGTGTAGATGAAGGATGCGAAGATGCAAGAGTATATAGAGGTTGGGGAGTGAAGATTTTTCAACCACTACTTGGTGAGTAATTAGAATTAGAGTGCAAAGTAAGATGGAGGAATAGAAGAGGAAGACGGAAGGATGGAAGTAGTTACAAGGAAAATGGAAAGGGCCCGCGAGGAGGTGAAAAAGGCAGAGTATAAGAGAGAAGTGGTGGAACGATTGGACAAGCTATAGTAGACAGGTAGGAAATGGAGATGTGTGTAGGATATTTACAGAAGAAATATGTGCAGCATGTATGTTGTGTGGAAGGAAGAGCGACAACTTCCCATGCAGTGATGAGGCTGGTGAACTGAATGAACTGTGGACAAATATGTGAAAATGAATGCGAAAGCAAGGATAAGATCGGTAAGAGGTTACTAATTCTGACCTATTGAATCCAGAGAATTAGAATGAAAGTAAGATGGAGAATAGAAGAGTGTAAAAAGATGGAGAATCTGCAAGGAAGTGGAAAAAGACAGAGAGTGTTCTGAGAAAAAGAATTGTATAAGATAAACATTGGTAGACTAATATGGAATTAGAGTGAGCTAAAAGAGAAATATTTAAATATGTTTACAATTGTTAAACATGAAAATGCGGAGTAGAATGGACTGAAAAAATGAGATTAGACAGAACACTGTGTAGGTTTAGAATTATAAGCAAGCATAAGAAAGTTAAATCCAAAGCCCCAGGAATTGAGAGGTGTGGGAAATGTAAGCATGAGAGAGTATAAATGGAAGAGGGATAAATGCAGGTGGGACTTGTAGGGAATACTGTAAAGTCAGAACTTTAAAATGGCAGGGAAAGACAGAAGTGATAATGTAGATCTTCTAGTGGGAAACATATAATACTTGTCATCAGACACGAAATAACAGACTCTCAGAACTATGCAGCAGTTATGATCTCACATTGCAAGACAGACAAAAGAAGTCAGTAGGATAGAAGTATTTGAAGCTCAAGAAACTCGTCGGATATCCCTCAATGTAGTGGGAACTTAACTTACAGATGCTAGAAGTGAATCTGTCAAAAGATGGTCAAGTCTATAATTATCCCCTCCCTTTACAACAGGAAAAAAAATTACCTGTCCAATCGAAAATCTGCTGTGATGACGGAAACAGATAGATGTGAAGAACAGAGAAATTCCCAGAATACATGGAGCTTAATTGAAGGGAAGAGTTGTGTAGATCACATATCATTCTTTGAGACATTTTTGAAAAATCATGGAATTTGTTCATCTTGTAGAGTGATGAAAGGTCAACTGAACAACCTGAAACACTTATAAATTTCTAATATGGAGTATGATATGAAAGTGTGTAAGACAACAGAGTAGCAAAAATGAACTACACTTCTCTTGATGTAACACTATGAACTCCCTTCTCTTTTACAACTAATATTGGTTGAAACAAGGACACTGATAAAACCTGTACACATTAATAGTGAAAGACAAAGTATGGTGGATGAACATCAACAACTTCACAGACTGATAGCTATGAAATGATACTGGATACAAGTGTTGGTAAGATGAAAATAGAGTGAAGGGGAGACAGTTAAACTTGATGAGTTTGGTAGTGCTGTAAAAAAGGTTCTACACACTCAGTAAAGTGAGCTTGAGAAGTCAAATGTACAGCGAGCCTGTGGTGAGGACATTGGAAAACAGTGAGTGTTGTGTACAAAGAATAGATGTGGTGGTTGGAAGGAAAGTGAAGGTTAAGAGCAAGGTAAGCGAAAATCAGTGGTTTTGAAGCCTGTGTAAAGTAGAGCATGAAGTGACGAAGAAAGTATATAAGAGGTGGTGGAGGTGTGGGGAAGTTAGAGGAAAATGAGTTGGAGAGAGTGTGGAGTGACATGGAAACATGACGAATGGGAGAACATGGAGCTTGTGGTGCAAGGTAAAGAGGAGGAGGAAATCTGTTTGTTGGCCATGTGAAGAGGATAGGGTGAAAGACTGACGAAATAATATGTGAACGAGAGTATTGAACTAGGGGATAGGGATTGTGACCAGGTGTTCTTATAATATGGTACTTATGACAGAGTTGAGAGTGAAATGATTGGAGACAGGGCGACTTGAGAGGCGATTTATGTGGTCTAAACTGATGAAAGGAGATAACATGCTCACTGATTTGAAAATAATAACATCTGAGTCCTGGTTGCTGGAGTTGCTGCCTTGACGCTGTTCTGCCTGCATGAATGCTAAGTGTTTGTGCTATGAGCAGCCATGGTTGTCAGTACGAGACGGTGGATAGTGGTGTGGTGAGCTCCACAAACTTACTGTTGTTTGCTGGGATTACTGTGTTGCTTGAGTGAGGCCGGGAAAAGCCTGATGGTGATGAGAATCTGTGATCTACTTGAATGCAGGTGAAGTGATGGTCTTTGAAGAGGTGAAATCATTGAATCTGCAAGAGTTCATGGTGAAAAATATAGGTAAATACAGTTTTGAGGATACAAACTTTGAAAGATGAGCAAGACAAGAAAGCTTTCTAAAACATGCTAAGAGGATGAGTGGAAATAGTATTATTATACAACTATGCAGTCATACATCAAGTGGATGAATGAGTAAAGCCTACCATGCCATACCAAATGAGAATATAAACTTGTGAGTGTGGGTTATGATAGGAAGCGTTAGAGAGAACACATGAGGTGACTGCCAGGAGTGAAAGACTGACTGGTAATGTATGTGAGTGAGGTGGAAGGAAGAGGGAAGGCCGAGGATAATGGAGGGATTGGACCATATGAGAGAGGGTAAGCAGTGAAATGGCGGGGACAAACGATGGTATTTGTCAAAACAATTGAGCGTCTGGCAATAGATGATAGATAAGATTAAATAACTAAAGCTAACACTGATTTGAACTAATACACATCTGGTCCACACTGGAGTCTGCTGCCTTGACGCTGCTTCCTCCACACTAGTCATATACAACGGTGGTGTGGTGTCTTCCCTACTCTGAGATGCCTGGTGGTGTGGTGGTGGTGTGTGCTCCCAGTAGTGAGATTACATGCTGCTGCCATGATCTGCCCTGACCTGCCGAGCTCTTGCCTTGCAAGAGATCGTGGCAAATGCTACTGAATGCATATTCATATTGCTGTCTCTGTTAATGTATTTTGTACTGAAGTATTAATAATGAAAACTTAAATTTTCTGTCTTGTTTCATTACCACTGTGGCTTTGACTTAATATAGGCGATCAGTATATTGCGCTCTGCAGTCTTGTGTGTTGTGGGGACGGCTTTTGTGATGAGCTAAGACATTCTGATCCTTCACCAAATTACTGCTCAGCCGTGATCATCATAAAAGATTATACAATACAATGATATACAGCTAAGCATAAAAAGGTTATGGGAATTCTCCACCATGCAATCAATGGACCTAAATTAAAGCCTATATTATAAAGCTAAGCCTGAATGGGACGTAGATAATGATGCAGGGTAGACACTGGTAATGCTTTTACAAGAACTGGGTGGCGTAATATATGGACCACCTTGTATAATGAGAGGCCGTAAGTGTGTGCTGACCAAAATATCATAACTATTACTGTGTCTTGTAGGAAGCACAACAGGCCCGAATGCTCCTTGTCTCTCGTTCCTCCAACAAACATACACGCCTTTCACACTTGACACAGAGTTTCATTTAAAGCATATGAGAATGTCACCTATAATAGCAGAAACAGCCAATACTACAGCCCAACATCCTTTCCACGGCACTCATTCGTGACTACATATAATGAACTATCGCTACTACTCGGCAAACCGTATGAAACTACTATATCTATCTATAGCCAGACACTCCCGTAAGAGGTGGCCACAAACAAGTCGCCTCTATACCACCTGTCCCCCACATTATGCATCACTCCCCTAATTCACACCCTCTCTCTATACATCCCAACTCCATCCTCCACTTATAAGTAATACATTAAAACAACCGTGAATTACTGCCGCACAACAAATAATAACACAAACACGAAGGAGCTTTAAGAACAGAAAACAATACCTTGATAGCAGAAGAAGACACAATGACAGCCTACACCAAGAAACATAACTAATTTCAGTCAGAGACCAAATGAGAGGCACACAGTTCATCACTTCAGCTCAAGATCCGTCCCACCTTTGTAACCTTATGTTGCATCATCCTCTCCACAAACAAAATCGAACAACCGCCCAACACTACACAGTATCTTAACATATCCCCTCCTCCAGACTCTACACTTCCCAGACACATGCACAAACTCACAAACACCCCAGCCAATACACTTTCTGCCAAACACATACATAAACACACCCCAGCCAGCCAAAACTTTACATACATACACAACACCTCAGCCAGCCAAACTTTCTATACCAAACACATACATAAAACCACAGTACAATAAGCTGCCAAACAGCATCTTTCATGTGCCACCACCACATACACCCTTCAGACACTACCGAACCCAGAGACACAGTACACCAACCTTCCCTGCTACAGCTAACAAAATATAACACACATACAATCGCCTGTGCTCATACTACACCCACTCATGCACCACACCATACAACACAGACAGTCCTTCAACATAGCACAGTTCACATCCAGAGGAGCCTAAGATGTAACAAGAACAACAACAACAACTCAGGCCAAGTTAAAGTGAAACGAGTATAGTTACGAAAGGAAAATTATTTCAAGTTATTTTGTAAGCGCTTCGGGTACACAAAGTTACAAGGCCACAGGATACGAACTGCATACCGAGGGTGTAATACTACGGCGGCTTAGGGGGCTTTATACCACCTTTTCTTCAGTGATTTATTGTTCAACCGAGCGAGCGTAGAGAGCAAGCAAGCGAGAACACTATATGACATGGTATAATAGGGTGGCAGAGAACAGCGCCAAGACTGCGTTGTCTAGGAAACTATTAAAGCCACAACGGATCTATGGACATCATTAGAAACCTAGTAAAAAAAAATAATAGGAGTTACTTGAGGGACTTTTCTCAAAATTTGCCGCGCCAGTTCTGATAAAAGGAAAATAAACGTACCAAACTGAGCACCAGAACCGAGTTATTTTAGTTTTTAAAACTACTGCTGATCTGTTCAGACAGCTGGAAAGCTTATGAAGAAGCAATTGATACTAAAGTTAAATAGACGCATGGTCAGTGTAGCGGGGTTTCGCCACTCCGCCCCCCCCCCCCGTAGGCCGTATGGCGTGAGTGGAAATACGTATATAAATGAAGCCAAGGCATAAATATATATTGTGTGAAAGATACTGTGGATGGCTTGGTGAAATTATGGAGCCAGCAAGCGTTACGTACGGCATGAAACAGAGTGTTGTGAAGGGGCAAACCTGAAGTCGGGAGGAGAATTACCGGTGTTTTAGGGCTGGAATTATTGTGATTCTGATAGTGTAAATGCGTATGGAATTGTATGAAATATACGTCAAACAAGCTGCGAGTTTCCGTGAACGAGTGTGGTGTGTGCTAAAAATAGCGTTGCCTCATACTCTCAGGGAGAAGCTGACTCACA
Source organism: Coenobita brevimanus (assembly GCF_032717465.1). Taxonomy (NCBI): domain Eukaryota; kingdom Metazoa; phylum Arthropoda; class Malacostraca; order Decapoda; family Coenobitidae; genus Coenobita; species Coenobita brevimanus. The sequence continues at coordinate 2,838 of NW_027643820.1, read as the reverse complement.
CACACTACATAACTCCTCATCTTCAAATCCCTGGTCTAACTGGACAACACCCCTGGAGGAAGTGAGTTCTGCAAATTTTGTTGATATATATATAATAATCTATTACCATTACCTCTCCAACTTTCAGACAAATAACCATTTTCTCCTACAGATTACACATATGAAAGAAAGTAAATCTCCACAGCAGTAACTATAGAAGAGTTATGTTTATGTGTAGTAGGTTATAACAATAGGAAAACATCCATGGAAGATGTAACAGTCTGTACAGATAGGGGGGAAAAAAGTTGGTAGCATAGTCTTCAGGCAGGTGTGCAAGGAAAAAACTGTGTGTAAAAGTTGGTAGCGATCGGAAGAGTAACCTCACTTTGTCGGCCAATTACTCGAAAACTATTAGACTTATCGATTTCCTGTTACAACCATCATCAATACCACTAAATTCTACGTAAGATCAATACCAGAATGTAAGCCTTTGGTAGCGTTTTGGGGGGTAAAAGGCGAGAGAAATGTCTTTGTTCCTAGCGGTTATCAGTGACATTCGCTCGGAGTAATAACCTCACTTTGTCGGCCAATTACTCGAAAACTATTAGACTTATCGATTTTCTGTTACAACCATCATCAATACCACTAAATTCTACGTATGATCAATACCAGAATGTAAGCCTTTGGTAGCGTTTTGGGGGGTAAAAGGCGAGGGAAATGTTTTTTTCCTCGCGTTTGTTATCAGTGACAAGCGCTCGGAGTAATAACCTCACTTTGTCGGCCAATTACTCGAAAACTATTAGACTTATCGATTTTCTGTAACAACCATGATCTATACCATTAAATTCTACGTATGATCAATACCAAAATGTAAGCATTATGTTACGTTTTGTGCGAGAAAAGGCGGTGGAAATGAGTGTCTCTTCGCGGCTGTTACCATTGATTAACGCTCGTAGTAATACTCTCACTTTGTCGGCCAATTACTCGAAAACTATTGGACGTATCGATTTCACGTTTGAACCATGATAAAGAGCAGTAAATTCTACGTATGTACAATACATAACTATGTAATATTTATGATAAGAATTCGTTGTTACGTAGGCGGGAACATTGCGTACGCCGTGCGCGCATCACGAAAGTCAATCACGGACGGAGTGCCTAGTACTTTCTTTCGATTTACTCGAGAACTATGAGGCGTATGGGGTTCTTCTTTGAGATGGGGAAAGCTGGTGAATTTGGGCATATTACTATGTAATAAAAACATAAGGTGTCTGGGAAAACTTAGCTAACAGAGGTCAGTGAATTTTTTCCGAAAATGGCTTTCAGTTTTGGCCATTTTCTCGAAAAGTATACATCATATCTCAACCGGATTTGTTTCGTTAGAAAGCTGATGAAATTCTCTATAAAAACTTATTAGATCATTTTCCTGTATGATGGAAAACATTCAAACGGCGATGTTGGGAAGTGAAAACAGTTTACTCGACCATGCTTCCAGGGCTAATAACTTTTTTTGCTGGTGTTTTCCTGTGTTTTGGTCCTGTTTATCAGATAGAACAAACATCGATGCCTACCTTGAGAAAGGTTTCATGGGAATACATGGATTTTTGGGTGGCGAAAATAAGGCAAGAATGTGTTTCATTCCCTCACATTTGCCGCGCGCGCTCCCCGGCCGGGCGGCTTCGTCGTATAAAATCGTGAGCCAGAAAACTTACTGAAACTTATCGTGTGCGAGAGGGTTAACATCAAGCGAGATGGATGGATGGATGGACGGATGGGTGGATGTGGAATCGTGGATGCTTGGACCGATGGTAGAGTTCCTGCTGTTTCGTCCTTCCACCTGCCGACAAAAATCATCATCAATATCATCATCATCATTATCGTCATCATCGTAGTTGTCGTCCTCATTACCACCATCATCATCATCACTATATACACCGTCATTCTCATTATCATTACCATTCTCATCATCATCATCATCATCATCATCATTATCATATTATCATCATCACCTACCTTTCTATCTATATCTGTTTATCTATAGCCAGACGCCTTAATCCCGTAAGGGGTGGCCACAAGCAAATCGCCTTCATGATGTACTGTCCTTCTACCATTTAGCTCAAGTGCCAACGGCCATACCACGTTAGGTACACCGCTTCCCGTCCGATCAGCGAAGTTAAGCAACGTTGGGTCTGGTTAGTACTTGGATGGGTGACCGCCTGGAACACCATCTCATCCCTACGTGTCAAGTGGGGTTGGTGGAGGATTAGTGCCCCTCCCTGTAAAACAATTAACTCTAAGCCCTTGGCCACCCCGTCTGGGATACATGGCGTCTGGCAATGAATGAAAAAAAAATCTCACTCTACTACTCTTTCACTCCATCTCATCGTCGGTCTCCCCCTCCCCCTCTACCCTTCAGCTAACTCATGTGCACTCTTCTAGTCATTCTCTTACTCGCCATCCTCTCGACATGGCCAAACCATCTCGAAGTGTTTCTCTTAACGCTTTCAGTCTCATCCACATCAGCATCACAACGCTCCTTCATCTTCCCATTTGTCTGTCTGTCTCTCTATGAAACTCCATGCTCCTCTCAAGTAGCTCATTTCCACCGCTCTCACTCTTGACTTGCGTCCTTTCAACAAGATCCAAGCTTCACTTCCATACTTTAAAGTGGGAATCACAGCATGCAGTGCCCTTTTTCATACTTTCATCTTCTGTTCCCTCTTCCTAATCACTGCTTTTTAGAGAACAAGCAACCCTCCTTCCCTGACGTATCATTTCAGTCACTTCATCCTCTAATCTTCCATCCTTATTCATCACATTACATAAATACTTAAATGCACTCATATTCTTCCATTTCCT